>NW_024104808.1:0-186972 GCF_003945595.2 Pipra filicauda | reverse complement strand
ACCTGGGAGGTTGTGGTCTCTCAATTAATTGTTTAAAAAGCAGATAGTGCTTCCCTGGCGAGAGCTAGTTTACTTCAAGGACAACGTTGCCTTTTGGCGCTTACCAGCTTGTTAACTTACTGACTCTCCGAGGATGCTGCTCCTGCTCTGGGTAATTATAGGTATGCTAGGTTGGTAAGATAACTTTATGGGCAACAGCTGGGTAACTGGGGAGATCGTGCTGGGGGCTTATTCCTCTCCTCGTTCCTCCCTTTTGGGTTTGTTCATTTTCTTGGCCACCTTTTTGTAATAAATATTGTTTTTTTCTGTTGAACTAGCAACGGTGTCCGTTTTTCGTGTCTGTATATCTCGGACCTTTTCCCTGATAAAGTAACCCCTCCCCGATACACTCATGGCTACTTGGGACCTCCCCAGCTGCACTTGGCATTAATTCTTTCTTTCTCATGCTCCTTTCTGCTCTGACAAAAGGATCCACCATCTCTAAATCCACCCTTCAAGCCCTCTCAGTGCTGTCCTGTACTGTCCTCAGTCTCCACACCATTGAGGCCACAGCTCCTTAGCCCCTCTCTAGTGCTCATGTGCTTGAGACATTTAAACCCCATCTTGGGAGATCTCTGGACACTCACTAATGTTTTTGCAGATGAAAATATCATGCTCAAAGCCTAAGTAAATCACAGTTGCCATGACAACCAGCATGCATTCCCATTGCTATGGTCAGGTACCATGGCAAATAGAATACATTCTCATTGCCACAGTCAGTTACCATGGCAACCATAATACATTGTCATTGCTATGGTCGGTTACCATGGCAACCATAATACATTCCCATTGCTACAGTCAATTACTGTGGCAAACAGCATACTTCCCAATGGTACAGTCAGTTACCATGGTAACCATAATACTTCCCACTGGAACAGTCAGTTACCATGGCAACCATCATACATTCCTGTCAGTACAGTCAGTGAGCATTGTAACCATCACACATTCCCATTGCTACAGTTGGTTGCCATGGCAACCATCACACATTCCTGTCACTACAGTCGGTGACCATGGCAACCATCACACATTCCCATTGCTACGGTGAGTTACCATGGCAACCGTCATACAGTCGCATTGATACGGTCAGTTACCATGACAACCACCATACATTCCCACTGCTGTGGTCAGTTACCATGGCAAACAGCATATATTCTCATTGCCACGGTCAGTTACCACAGCAACTACCGTACATTCCCATTGCTAAGGGCAGTTACCATGACAACCATCACACATTTCCATTGCTACAGTCAGTTACCGTGGCAACAATCATACATTCCCACTGCTATGGTTGGTTACCATGGCAACCAGCATACATTCTCATTGCCAAGGTCAGTTACCATGGCAACCATCATACATTCCCGTTTCTATGGTCAGTTACCATGACAAACATGATACATTCCCATTGCTACACACAGGTACCATGGCAACCATCATACATTACAATTGCCATGGTTGTTACCCTGGCAACCATCATACATTCCCGTCATTGCGGTCGGTTACCATGGCAACCATAAGACATTTCCATTGTTATGGGCAGTTACCATGGCAACCAGCATACATTCCCATTGCTACAGTCAGTTACCATGGTGACCATCATACTTCCCACTGGTACAGTCGATTACCAATGGCAAACCACCAGACATTCCCATTTCTACGGTCACTTACCATGGCAACCATCATACTTCCCACAGGTATAGTCAGTTACCAATGGCAACCAGCATATATTCCCGTTGCTACAGTTAGTTACCATGGCAACCATCATACATTCCCATTCCTACTGTCAGTTACCATAGCAAACATCATACATTGCCATTTCTACAGTCAGTTACCCTGGCAACCATCATACAGTCCCACTGCTACTATCAGTTACCATGGCAACCATCATACAGTCGCATTGCTATGTTTGGTCACTATGGTAACCAACATACAATACACTTGCTATGGTCAGTTACCATGGAAACCATCATACATTCTTATTGCTATGGTTGGTTACCACGGCAACCAGCATACATTTCCATTGCTACAGTCAGTTACCACAGGAACCATAATACTTCCCACTGGTACAGTCGGTTACCATGGCAACCATCATACATTCCTGTTGCTATGGTCAGTTACCCTGGCAATCAGCATACATTCCCATTGCTACGGTCAGTTACCATAACAACCATCATACAGTCTCGTTGCTATGGTCAGTTACCATGGCAACGAGCATACAGTTTTCTCTACAGTCAGTTACCATGGCAACCATCATACATTCTTACTGCTGTGGTCGGTTGCAATGGCAAACAGCATAAATTCCCATTGTTACAGTCGGTTACCATGGCAACCAGCATACATTCCCATTTCTACAGTCAGTTACCATGGTAACCATCATACTTCCCACTGCTACAGTTGTTTACCATTGTAACCAGCATAAATTCCCGCTTCTGTGGTCAGTTACTATGACAACCATCATACATTCAACCTCTATGGTCCGTTACCATGGTAACCATCATATTTCCCTTTGGTACAGTCAGTTACCATGGCAACCATCATACATTCCCATTGCTACGGTCGTTTACCACAGCGAACATCAATCATTCCTGTTGCTACAGTCACCATGGCAAACATCACATATTTCCATTGTAACGGTTTGTTACCATGGCACCATCACAGATTCACATTGCTATGCTCGGTTACCATGGCAACCATCATAAAGTCACATTCCTATGGTCAGTTACCATGGCAACCAGCACACATTTCTGTTGTTACAGTCAGTTACCATGGCAACCATCAGACATTCCCAGTGCTATGGTCGGTTACCATGGCAACCATCATAAAGTCACATTCCTATGGTCTGTTACCATGGCAACCAGCACACATTTCTGTTGTTACAGTCAGTTACCATGGCAACCATCAGACATTCCCAGTGCTATGGTCGGTTACCATGGCAACCAGCATACATTCCTGTTGCTATGGTCGGTTACCATGGCAACCAGCATACATTCCCATAGCTACCGTCAGTTACTATGGTAACCTCTTGGTTCCTCTTGGACAGAAGCAGATGCAGATGAGCCTCCCTGTTGTCCACCAACCTGCCAGCTGTGCTCTAAAGGCCTGTGTCCCAAGGGCTGTCTTCACCAAGACTCTGCACAAACCTCTGGGACTCTTTGCATCCTGTCGTGGTGCCTTTCCAGGGTTATCAAAGACAACTTGAATGGGATCTTTGTCTCACTCCACAAGGTCACCCAAACCACTCTCTCCTCTGACCCTCACCCATAAAAGTTCACCCAAGGTGTTCATCCCCTAGAGCAGCTCCACAGGTCCCAGAAGCTCCTTCCTGCTGAGGACACCTCTCTCCTGCTCTTTCTCTCCTGTGTCTCCTTGGCCTTCTCTCCCAACCCATCACAGCCCTGCAACCTGGGAACTGTCTCAGCAGGCCTGGGCTGTTATTGCCTGCAAGTGGAAGGAAGAGAGACTTGGGGCTGCAGCTCCTCCTGCCTGTGCCCCACACACAGGGCATTGGGGCCTGTCTGGCTGCAGCCCCTCAGCGGGGGCACCGGGGTAAGAACAGACTTGCAGAGGGGAAAGCTGCTCTGAAAGCCCCGAGAGCTGGGCTGTGCAGAGGCTTTGCTGACAATGGCCTTGGGGGTGGACGTGATGGGACTCAGGCCCAGGGGGAAAATCCCAGGCCTGATCCCTGAGGAGATCAGCACATGCTGCTGAAATGCTGGGGGAGAGCAGAGCCAGCAGAGGGAGGAAACAAGTGTGGACAGCCTGGGCTGATGGGATTTGGACTCGTGCCTGGCCCGGCCTTGGCTGGGCAGAGAAGGGACAGCCTTTGTGTCCCTGCAGGGCTGGGATTCACTCCCTGCCCCAAAGGCCCCCAGTGTGTCTGAGAAGCCCTGGGTGGTGCCTGTCCCACAACTGCTGGGAATGGGGATGGGGTCCCTGCACAGGCCCTGTGCTGTCCATGGCAGCTGCTGCACTTGTGCTGCAGAGCCCTGGCACCTCCCCTGGCACTACAGGCCCCTCTTTGGCTGTTCAATCCAGGCTCTGCCGCCCTGAATTAGGTTCAGCATTGAAGGGATGTCCATGAGACAATGGCCATTGTACTCTGAGGACATGTAGAAAATACCCTGATAAAGAGCAGGAGAGAGACCTCTCTCCCTGTGCCACCTGACTCCATTTGGTCACCTGAGCACCTCTAGGGGCTGCCCTGGACAGAAGGAACAGTGACAGGTTCCCCTGTCCTACCTGTGGGCCCCTTCTGCCACTGAAGTTGGCCAAAGCAATGTCCCAGCACCTCCAAGAAGATCCCACAGCTGCTGCCCTGTCCCTAGGAACTGTTCCATTGGAGCCTGCAGTTCCCAGCAGGAATCTCGGTCACCTCTGGCCCCTCAGAAGGAACCAGGGCTTTGTGTCCCAGCAGGTCACTCCTGGCTTTGGTCTTCATTCATTCCCATGGGAGCTGGGACAAGGAGTCACCTGCAGGGGCCTGTTTTGGGCCCACTGAAGTGGGGCAGGAGGAATCCCAGCCCATGGAGGTTGTGGAGGGAGCTGAGTGTCCTTCTGGCCCCAGGTCTGCAGAGCCACAAGGAGACACCTCTGTTGACTCAGCTGAGTCCCTTCCCTCAGTGCAGGTGAAGGAGATCCCTCCTGGGCACTGTCTGGGTTTCCTGTCCAAGGATGGGACATGAAAAGGGGCCTCTTGAACTTAACCCTGTGTCTGTTTGGAGAAATGACAGTGCTGAAAGAAGTGTCTGTGCCCAGCTGAGAGAAGGAACATCATTATTTCCTTCAGCTGTGTGCCAGCAGGTTCCCCTGGAGCCCCAGGGACAGCTGGAGGAGCCCAGAGGGGCAGAGAAAGGGCTGCCTGGGGCTGTTGCTGTGCTGCTGAGCTGGGCTGGGCTCCTGGCACACAGGGAGCTCCTGGCAAGCAAGAAGAGCTTCAAAGAGACAGCTCTGCTGGTGAGCAGCTCCTCTGCACAGCCCAGCAGGGCTGAGGGCACTGCCTGCAGCACCCAGGGCACAGGAGAGAAGGCAGAGAGATGAGAGGCAGCCTGGGCTGGGAGGTGACTGAGCTCTCACTTCACAAGAAACCTTCCCGGGATTTGAAGGAAGAATTCTCTGGCTGTAGGAAAGTTCAACTTGCCTTCCTGGAGGCATCTCCTAAAGCTGGCACATCCCACAGCTTCTAGGATCTTTCAGCAGGACTCTCCCAGTTGCTGCAGTGCAGGGGAAGTGGCCATATGGCAGAGCAGGGCAGGAGCTGCAGGCAGCAAGGGCAGAGAGGAGAAGGGAGCAAGAGGTTCAAGGGATCCTGGGCTGGGAGGACAGGGCAGAGCTGCTCAGGGCAGGAACCTTGCCAGCCCTTTGCCACGGTCGGGCTCTGGCTGCAGAGCAGTGCAGGTGAGTTCCTGCAAGTGCCTCTCCCAGCTGCCAAATGGCAGCAGTGGCAGGAGCTGTCAGGATGGCTCTGCTGGATTTGCTGGGGTGCAGCAGGAGAAGCTGCTGCAGAGCAGGACTTGCTGCTGCCCCCTCAGAGGCCCAGGGCCAGAAGGTTCCCTGTGCCAGGGCTGGCTGTGGGGTGGGAAGGTGGGGGTGCAGCCAGGGGTGCCCAGGGCTGTGGGGCAGAGCAGGGTCCTGCCCCCAGGGCTCTGTGTGCTGGGGCAGGGACTCTGCTGCCTGCCAGGGGCAGCTCTCAGCCCGGCCAAGGAGCTGCCACGGCCCTGCAGGGAGAAGGGCTGGGTGGAAGGAGTGACCCCTCAGGGCAGGGCAAGGATGGGCAGGGCCCTTCATCTGAAGGGTCAGGGCTCCTCACAGCTTCAGCTCCACCTCCTCCATTTCCAGGGGCCCTTCTCAGGAAGCACATCCCCCCAGAACACCTCCCCCTTCCCAGCCACCGCCGGCTGTCTGGGATCTGCTCTGCAGCCCCTGCCCAGGCAGAGCTGCCCCTGGCACTGGGCTGGGGATGGCGCTGGCAGCACTGGCAGGGAGCTGAGCTGGGCACAGGCAGGGGCTGCTGGCAGGAACAGCTCCTCACCCAGAGACAGGCAGGCAGGGAGAGGCAGCTGCTGCCACAAGGGCTGGGCAGGGGGATGGGGGCCCCTCCCTGCTGTCCCTGTGGCACAGACCCCTTCCCTGAGCAGCTCCTGCCTGGGCTCCTTTCCCAGCTAAGCAGAGCCTGTGCCCTCAGGCCCACGGGGGCTGGGCTGGGCATTGCCCTGCAGCAGCCAGAGCCCAGGCAAGGACAGGGCCCTGATTTCCAGCTGTCTCTCTGTGTCCCTCCTCCCTTGGCAGCAGCACTGTGGCATTTCACTGCCATCCCCTGCTGCCTGGGCTCTCCTTGTTCTCACCAGTGGCTTTTCTGAGCCACTGTGGGGTTTGGGGGGGCAGATTCCTGTCCAGACACAAACCCTTTGGGTGCTGCTGTGGGGATGTGTCTGTGGGAGCCAAGTGCCCAAGTGCCCTCCAGGGACTTTCAGGGTATTCAGCTGTTTGCCTGGGTGTCCTGCAGGGCTGCAGGTGCCCTCCAGAAGGGCACAGCTCTGCCATAGGATCTCTGTGCTGCACAGGATCCCCATGGAAAAAACTCCTCAGTGCCAAATCCATGGAAATGCTCTGGGCAGCTGTACTTGGGAGCTGCAATGATCCCTGTGTGTGGCAGTCTGGGAGGATAGAGATGAGATCCTAATTAGGCATCCTGAGGAAAGGCAAGGATTCTGTCAATCTGATCTTTGAACCAGGATTCCTCTGCTCCCAGAAGTGCCTAGTTTCTTTTTGCAGGGAATTCCTAAGGGCCATCCCCCTTCAGCTCCAAGCTGCCAACCAGGGGCAGCTGTGAACAGGAAAGATGGCCAGCTCTTGTCTCTGCACCAAGAGACCATCCCTTTGCCTCTCAGGACTCACAAGATTTCCCTTGGAGCACATGAGAAATGTCAGAAATTTCAACCATCCAAACTCCTCCTGGCAAGTGGAATTCAAACAAAATCAAGTCCCCCAAATCCCCTCTCTGTGTTCTGCCCTTGGGCAAACTGTGACCAGCAGTTCTGGAAACACTTTGATGCATCACAAGTGCATTTAATTGGAGGTCACCTGCTGTTCCAAGTTGCCTCTCACTGCACAGCAAGAAGGATTCCTCGGGAGCCCATTCCAGGGTCCCTGCTCTCAGTGCCCCCTTCAGCCAGCAAAACCCAGAGCTCAGGGAGAGGGATGCAGAGGGATCTTCCTGAAAAGAGGCCCTGAATGTTGAATTGCTATGAGACATGCAAGATGTTTTGCTGATTGAGCCTGGCCTAATTAATTTCTGTCTTTATTCTCCTCAACAGAAAACAATAACCGGAGGCAGCAAATGTCCAACAGCAGCTCCCTCACCCAGTTCCTCCTCCTGGCATTCGCAGACAGGCGGGAGCTGCAGCTCCTGCACTTCTGGCTCTTCCTGGCCATCTCCCTGGCTGCCCTCCTGGCCAACGGCCTCATCCTCAGCGCCGTAGCCTGTGACCACCACCTGCACACCCCCATGGGCTTCTTCCTGCTCAACCTCTCCCTCACAGACCTGGGCTGCATCTGCACCACTGTCCCCAAAGCCATGGACAACTCCCTCTGGGACACCACAACCATCTCCTACATGGGATGTGCTGCACAGGTTTTTCTCCTCATATTCTTTCTTGGAGCAGAGTATTGTCTCCTCACCATCATGTGCTACGACCGCTACGTTGCCATCTGCAAACCCCTGCACTACGGGACCCTCCTGGGCAGCAGAGCTTGTGCCCACATGGCAGCAGCTGCCTGGGCCGCTGGGTTTCTCTATTCTCTGCTGCACACAGCCAACATATTTTCCCTGCCCCTGTGCCAGGGCAATGCCCTGGGCCAGTTCTTCTGTGAAATCCCACACATCCTCAAGCTCTCCTGCTCACACTCAGGTTACCGCAGGGAAATTGGACTTATGTTTTTTACTCTCTCTTTAGGACTTGGCTGTTTCGTTTTCATTGTTTTCTCCTATGTGCAGATCTTCAGGGCTGTGCTGAGGATCCCCTCTCAGCAGGGACGGCACAGAGCCTTTTCCACCTGCCTCCCTCACCTGGCCGTGGTCTCTCTCTTTGTCAGCACTGCCACGTTTGCCCACTTGAAGCCCCCCTCCATCTCCTCCCCATCCCTGGATCTGGTGGTTTCAGTTCTGTACTCGGTGGTGCCTCCAGCACTGAACCCCCTCATCTACAGCCTCAGGAACCAGGAGCTCAAGGATGCCATAAAGAAAATGATGACTGGATGTTTTTTTAAGAAGCAATAAACTGTCTCTTTTCTTCTGCAGAACACTCATTGTGTAACACATTTTGGGCCCAGCCTGCCTTCTAAAGCTTTTCTTAGTGTTTGGGTTGGGGGGCTTCCCTGTCTTTTCCCTCTATTCATGTCATTAACACTGAAATTTTATTCTTCATCCTACCTCTTTTTTTTCACCCACAAAATGTACTAATCAGGAATCATGCTTTGTGTGCATTTAAACAAATTAAAAGCTTGTGCAGCAAGGTATTTGTCAAACATTCTCCCTGTGTTAGTTTGTACATGAGGAATCACAATCTCTGAGTGTAAGAAAGGACATAAATTCTTTTTCCCTGATCCTTCCTCCAAGACCTCCCCTGAAGTTGGATGGCATTTCCATGTTTGCAGATGTGGAGGGGAAAAGAGTCCCAGCACTGCCAGGGAGCACCAGCACTGGGTCTGTTCAGAGCTGCTCTCTTTGCACTCCCACCCTCTCCTTTCCTGTCCGTGCCCAAGGCCTGAGTGCTCTGGCAGCTCAGTCACTGTCCTGCTGTGGGTCAGGCCTGTGAGCACAGGCAGGGACAGGCCCTGGGCACTGCTGGGACAGGGCTGGGCTCCACAACAGCAGTTCCAGCAGCAAAGGGGTTCCCCTCCAGGCTCTTCCTGAAGGCTGAGGTCTTTTCCTAACACTGGAATGGAGAAGAAGTCGAAGGATTAGACTCTCAAAAGTCTTGTTGCTTTGTTTGTTTCTCATGGAGACAGTGCAGTGAGGTCAGGGACCCACTGGACTTCAGGGACTGAGGGCTGGTTCAGATGTTGTGTGTTGGTGGCCGATGGCCAATGGAGGTGACAAATGATCTCCAAGTCACCTGCCTGGGGCTCTGCAGCTTGTGAGGGCTCTGATGGCAGGTGAGGACTTGTCTGTAGGAACTCAGGAAGTGCAGGAGAGCACAGAGGATCTGCAGGGACAGCCCGTCCCATCCAGTCAGCAGGGAATGGAGCCCTGGAGCAGAATCCTGCCCAGGGTGGAGTCTCCCAGAGATCAAGTACTAAATCTTTCTGTGAAGGGGCAAACAGAGCTCTGCAACTCCAGGGGATGAAACAGGTAGAGGGAAAACTCTAGCAAGTGACTTCTCTTTCCCTCAGTGAACTTCCACAGGTCAATCAAGAGCAGCCCCCAAAGCCATGTCCCAGCTCTGGAAGAAGGCAGGGCCCCTCTGAGCCCCCTCCATGGCCACACAGGAGCGTCTGTGGGAGGTGGTCAGTGGCAG
Source organism: Pipra filicauda (assembly GCF_003945595.2). NCBI lineage: Eukaryota > Metazoa > Chordata > Aves > Passeriformes > Pipridae > Pipra > Pipra filicauda. The sequence goes on along the minus strand of NW_024104808.1, from coordinate 177,421 downwards.
GGAGCACCATCAGCTGGCTCTGCCTCCCAGCTTGAGCAGCACAGCCAAAGGCTCTGAGATGTCTCAGGGTTCCTTTGGTTCCATGAGGCCCTGCAGTGTCACAGTGGCCCCTTGAGTCCATGAGGTTCCCCAGTGTCACAATGGCCTCTTGATTCCATGAAATTCCACTGTGACCCAGGGTTTCTTTGTTTCCAAGAGGCCCTGCAGTGCCACAATGGCCTCCTGATTCCATGGGTTTCTGCACTGTCACAATGGCCCCTTTATTTCAGGAGGTTGCCCACTGTCCCTGGGTTCCTTTGGCTCCATGGGGCCCTGGAGCATCCCAGTGGCCTCTTGATTCCAAGGGTTTTCCCAGTGTCACAATGGCCCCATAATTCCATGAGTTTCTGCAGTTTGACAGTGGTTCCTTGATTCCATGAGGTTGCACTGTGTTATCACAAAGCTGAGCCCATCCTGATGAATGTTCTGAGGAGGTTGGGAGGAAGTGGGACAAAAGGGAAGGAAAACTGGGGAAGGAAAGAGGGGTTTGACCAACAGAGAGGAAGGATTTTGATGAGGTAAAACCAGGTTCAGGTAATGCTGAGGGTGCTAAAACACTGACTGTGCAAACATTCCTGATAGACCTTTATGCACTTTGTAACCTCAAGCCCCAACAATCCCCAAAAGTGCTGCCCCTCCCATGGAAAGGAATCCACTGCTCTAATTCCAAACCAGAAAAAGCCCAAACCCAGAACTCCAGACTCTTATTTGTCCTCCAATGCCCACCCCATTCCCAAACCTGTATTACCAGTATGAAAAGCCAAGTTTTAATCCTGATCCAGCCTAAAAAGCTCTTCCCCTAATCATGAACCAGACACTGCCAGCAGAACCACAAACCTCCCAAAGTTCTGCCTAATCCCCACCCTGAGCTCTGAACCCCAAGCCCTGACCATTCAGCACCCCCACAGCCCTTGGGAGCAGGGCAAGGACCTGGAGGGCCCAGAGCAGGCCCAGGGGGTTGGCAGAGGAATGGGAGGTGACCTGGATCTGCTCAGCTCTGCAGTGACCCCCAGGAGAAGGGCCTGGGCTCTGGCAGGGATGTCCTGTGGCACAGGGGCTCAGGATCCAAGTTCAGAAGGCCAAGTGCACATGGCAACAGCCAGAGCTGGTGCAGAGCCATCAGGGAGGGTCTGGAAATGCTGCTGGGAGGGGGTGGGAAAGCAGGAGGGGTGTGTGCAGCCTGCAAGGCCAGAGCAGCAGCAGGGCCAGGGCAGGACAGCCTGCAGGCGAGATGGCCAAGGGCTCTGGCAGGGCTGCAAGGCCCAAAGGCACCCAGGCCTTTGTCCCCTTGCCTCTGGCAGCTGCCTCTGCCACTCAGGCCACCACAAGCCACTTTCCTGGCAGGTTCTGCCCTTGGGTTCTGCCTCGCCCCTCCCTCAGGAGCCTGGCAGGGGTTGCCCAGTTTTGGGCCTTTGTTGTTGCTCCCCCTCCCATCCCAGTGCCCCCAAACAGCCCTGAGCCAGCCGGGAGGGACAGGATCTGCTGGGCCAGGGCCTGGGGCTCAGCCCTTGGCCTTTGTGCTCCACAAAACCAAGGCAGGCTTTGCTCAGCATTGCAGGGGCCTGCCCAGAGCCTTTGTCTGCCTGCACTCCTGGCCTCCAAGGAGCTGCTCCAAGGGGTCCCTGGGGAGGCTTTGGCAGTGCCTGCCCTCAGTGGGGCCCAGCAATGCTTCAAGGCACTTGGACTTTGGCTTCTGACTTCTTCAGCAGCTGCTTCAATCTTCTCTCAGTACCTCAGGATCATGGGCTGGGCTGCAAACACACCGTGGGGCTCATTAAAATGCAGAAATCCCTCAGGATCTCTTTGTCTTCCTTTAATTGTCTTCAAGGCAATTTCAAAACAAGTCTTCAAAGTTTGTACTTTTTTTTTTTAATTGAAAGATGGACATTTTTTAGTTCAGAGAAGAGGTGATAGAGGTGTTCTCCAAGTGATCTTGATGCTGAGTGTCTCCTCAGGAGATCCACACTGACCCTGGATGATCAACCTTGCTCCTCACCCCCCAACCTCCCCAGTTCTGACATGGCCCATCTTGGACTGACAGTTGATGCAGCTCCAATCACGCTGTGGGACCCATTAAAACACTGACAAACAAATTATTTTTCTTTATTTAATTGTCTGCAAGATGTCAAAACCTAATTGGAGTTGTTTTGTAGTTTAGCTAAGGAGGAAGATTTTAAAGTGGAAGTCACGAAAAATATATATATTTTTATGAAAGGGAATGATTTACACAGAGCCTTGGGTTGCAAGAAGGTCAGGGTGCAAAAGAGTTTAATAGCACTTAATCATTGACCAATTGAGCAGTTTTCAAGTGATTCATTAGCATTTGCTACAATTTTAACAGTGACTGAATTATAGATTCACAACAACAGCCTTCACACCACAGTCAATTCACACCCACACCCAGGCAGAGATGTGTGGACACATCAATAGCTGGGTGCAGAATGGTCTCTCTCCCAAATTCTCCTTGTTGTCAGGGAAACACTCCCAAAAATCCCTTTGTTTCCCAACAGACAAGGATCCCAGCTGGAGGAGTGTTTGTTGAGGGGGATCAGAATTGTCCTGGGCACCAGCGAGGGTCTTTGAAGTGTCACAAACTGGAGGGTTCCCGAGCTGGGAGAGGCTGCCAGAGGTGTCCCACTGAGAGGGAGGTGCTGGGGAGCTGCCAGGGCCTCCCTCAGCCCCGCTGGTTGTGGGCTCCCAAGGGGACTGGCTTTAGTGATCTGCTGAATTTCCATCCTGGTGTCAGGAATGACTGGAGTTTCCAAACTATTTGGGAATTGCATCCAGACTCTTCCATTTGGGCTGTGATACAGGCAGGGAATTTTCCAAGATTTTCAGGGGATGACTCATTATCCTGTGTTTCCCAACTATTCCACTTTGGGTTGTTCCCACCTGTATCATCCAGGAGCACCTGGTCCAGTCCAGGGACACTTCACCACACCCCTGGTCCAGTCCAGGGGCTCTTCATTGCTCAACTGGTTTGGTCAAGACTTGTCAGGAGCTCCTGAGATCATCAACCAGGCCTGAGGAGAATGGGAGGAGGATGCACCACCAGAGAGGCTTCTAAGGAAGATGTGGAAAAACATTTTGTAGGGCCTAGATATGGTGTGATAGGACAAATGATTTTAAACTGAAAAATGGCAGGTTTGAAGTAGATATAACCAAGAAGTTTTTACAGTGAGGGTGGTGAAACACTGGCACAGATGCCAAGAGAGGTGATGCCTCATCCCTGGAAACATTCAAGGGCAGCTTGGATGGGGCTCTGAGCAATGTGATCTAGTTGTGGATGTTTCTGCTTATTGCAGAGGGTTGGACTTGATGAATGTCAAAGATCCCTTCCTACCAAAACTCTTCCATCATTCTACTGGAGCCAAGGCTGACACAGGTTTCAGACCCAGCTGAGCATCCCCTTTGATGGCCCAGCTGGCAGCTCTGCTTAAAAGCTGCTGCAAAGAACCTCCAGACCTAAAGGAGCTTTTGTGCTGGGCTCAGCTGTGGCTTTTGGCTGCCAGGTGCCCATCAAGGTTCTCTCTCACTCCTCCTTCTCCACTCCCCTTGGTGCCTGCAGGGTTGTTTCTCCCCCGTTTCTCTCCCTCCTCTCTGGGTTACAGCACCCTGGATTTTATCCTTTGTCCAAATGGTTATCATAGAGGTGCCTCTGGAACTGCTTTTTGGCTCAGCTTTGGGCACTGGCTGGTCCATTTTGGAGCCACCTGAAACTGGCTCTCTCTGACACAGAGTCAACTCCTGATCTCCTCTTCCCTAAGGGAAACCTGCAGCCCCCTCCCTGCTACCAAACCTGATCCACAGGGTCATTCAAGTGCCCAGGAATACAGGAGGTCATTGATCCCATTATTCCTCAGGCTGGTTAAACAAGACTTTGTCCTCTTCCTGTCCCTGACTGCAGGTTCTTTGTGTCAGAGCAGAGCTGTGCTGGACCTCAGCTGTGCTTTGCTCCAGAGCCTGCTGGGGTGGGGGCAGATGGCAATGGAACAGTTGGGTTGGACTGGATGGTCTTTGTGGGTCCCTTCCAACTCAGCTTATTCTGTCATTCTGTGTTTGTTTGGGTTTGGTTTGGTTGTGTTTGGTCTTTTTGCCCCCCTTTTGAATTGCTTTTCCTCTGACCCATGAGTTTTTTCTTCATTGTCTTGGGCCTTGCTGGGCACCTGATGGCAGGACAAGTTTATCCAACTCAGTCATCTTGACCACATTTTTTGTACAAGTCACCATTAACTAGAGGAGGTTTCTCACAGACTCGCTGCAACTTGGCATCACCCACAAAGGAGTGGAAAGTGCATTTCATCCCATCACCCAGAGACATAATAAAGATGTTCTATAGGAATGGCCAAGGGCTGGTCTCTGATGGATGTCACCTGGGAGTTGCTGCCAAGAAGAATTTGTGCCATGACTTTTGACCCTCATCAGTCATTCAACTTCCCACTCACCACGTTTCACTTCTCCAGTCCAGCTCTCACAGGTCTACCTCTAAGAAGACCACAGGAGACCATGTCAAAGGCCTTGAAACAGTCTGGGCACACAACATCCCTTTCTTTTCCCTCCCACAGGGGTTCTGCCATCCCTTCCTTGTCCTTCCCATGCCTGGGAATGGCTGCAGGAGGACTTGCCCTATCCCCTTCCCTGCTGAGCCTGAGCAGTCTGGAACTCTGCCAACCCTCCTTGCTGCTCTGTTTGCAGACTGGTTCCATGTCTGCCTTTGCCAAGGCCCCAGGAAGCTCTGGGATGGCTCTGGCTTTTCCAAGGGTTTGGGAGAGGTCTCCCAGTGACACTGCCCAGCCTTCTCAATATTCCTGACACCAAAAACCTTTTCTATTATCCCACAGTTTCAGTTCAGTGTACAGGACACCACACACATTCTCATGGTTCTTCAAAATTAGAAGGGATTTCACTATAGAGGTCAACTGGTGGAACAGCCCAGTCTGTCTGGCCCCACAGCAGTGCCCAGCCCAGGGTGCTGCAGAGCTCTGGGCACTCCCCCCACAGCCCCAGCCCCTCTGAAGGGCACAGCAGCTCCTGGGGCACAGAGAGGAGTCTCAGCATCCCCATCAGCTCAGGGGCTGGACACTCAGCATGGCAGGAGGAAATGGGGGTCAGGGAAACTGCAGGAGCCCTGGTGTCACCTCCAGGAGATGCCCAGCACAGCCTGACTGTGCCCCTCAGTGCCAGCCCCTCTGCCCAGCCCAGCCCAGAGTCCTGGCCCAGGGACAGAGCAGCCTGTCCCCAGGGGGGCTGCAGAAAGAGGTTTCTCTGTGTCAGGGATTCCTCTCTGCAGGCCCAGAAATGCTGCCTTGCTCTTCTCCAGGGACATCCCTTTGCCCAGGTCAGTGTGTCCAGGCTGCCTTGGCCAGTTGCAGATCCCAGCCTGGGATCCCTGCAGGGCCCTGAGCTGGAGGTGCTGCTCTGCACAGGGAGGGGCTGTGGCACCCTGGGCTGACCCTGCACTGGCCATGCTGGTCAGGGTGGGGAGCAGACCCAGCAGGATGGGGATCACTCCTCTCCACCCTCTGCCATAGTCCTGGGAGGCTCAGTAGCCAAGAACAAGGCTGGGCAGGACCATGGGCTGTTTTCAATGGCACAAAGGGCAGGGCAGGGCTCCACTCCATCCAACCTGTGAGCTGGAGAGTTCTTCAGGACACCCTCCTGGAAAGCCCACCCCTGGCTCTGGTACAGCCCCCCCTGAACTGGGGAGGCACAAGGGGAGTTCACTGCAGGTGAGACAAGTCACTGGCCAGAGTCCTTTCTCTGTTCCTGCTGCGTCCCCTGGGGTTGCAGAACTCTCCTTTACCAGTTCACAGGCAGATTTAGGACTTGATCTCTGGTGACTCCACCCTGGGCAGGATTCTGCTCCAGGGCTCCATTCCCTGCTGACTGGATGGGACGGGCTGTCCCTGCAGATCCTCTGTGCTCTCCTGCACTTCCTGAGTTCCTACAGACAAGTCCTCACCTGCCATCAGAGCCCTCACAAGCTGCAGAGCCCCAGGCAGGTGACTTGGAGACCATTTGCCACTGGCCACCAGCACAGAACATCTGACCCAGCCCTCAGTCCCTCAAGTACCCCAGTGAGTCGCTTCTCTCACTGCAGGGACCGAATGGGGAAACAAGCAAAGCAATGAGACTTTGCAGAGTCTATTCCTTGGCCTTGTTCTTTACACCAACCTTTCAAAAAGAACAAAGTCTTCAGGAACTGCCCAGAGGGATCCCCTTTCCTGATGGAAATGATGTCAAGGAGCCCAGCTCTGTCCCAGCAGTGCCCAGGGCCTGTCCCTGCCCACGGTCACAGGACTGACACACAGCAGGGACTGAGCTGCCAGAGCACTCAGGCCTTGGGCAAGGAGCAGAAAGGAGAGGGAGGCAGTGGGAAAAGAGCATCTCTGAAAAGGCCAAGAGCTGCTGCTCCCTGGCAGTGCTCCTGTACCAGGACTCTTTACCCCTTCTCCTCTGCACACAGGCACTGAGCTCCAGTTTTAGGGAAGTTGTTGAAGGGAGAATCAGGAAAAAAGAATTCAAGTCCTTTATTCTACTCAGAGATATTGATTCCTCATGTACAGAATAACAAAGGCAGGATGTTTGACAAAGAAGTTGCTGCAGGAAATTTTGTTTGTTTAAATGCCCACAAAGAATGATTCCTCATTTACACAACTGTGGGTCAAAACAAAGAGGTAGAAAGTGAATTAGGTATGGAATGAAGAATAAATTTATGTGTTAACAATATTAAAAGAGGAAATAATATAAGAAAACTCACCCACCACAACTCTCAAAAGTTTTAGAAGGTAGGCTGGGCCAGTAAAGGGTTACACAGTGAGTGTGGTGCAGAAGAAAAGAGGCAGGTTATTGCTCCTGAAAAGCATCCAGTCATCATTTTCCTCAGGGCATCCTTGAGCTCCTGGTTTCTCAGGCTGTAGATGAGGGGGTTCAGGCTTGGAGGAACCACTGAGTACAGAACTGACACCAACAGATCCAGGGATGGGGAGGAGATGGAGGGGGACTTCAGGTAGGCAAAGAATGAGGTGCTGACAAACAGGGAGAGCACAGCCAGGTGAGGGAGGCAAGTGGAAAAGGTTTTGTGCCTTCCCTGCTGAGAGGGGATCCTCAGCACAGCCCTGAAGATCTGCACATAGGAGAAAACAATGAAAACAAAACAACCAAATGCTAAACAGGTACTAATGACAGTGAGCCCAATTTCCCTGCGGTAGCCTGAGTGTGAGCAGGAGAGCTTGAGGATGTGTGGGAGTTCACAGAAGAACTGGTCCAGGGCATTGCCCTGGCACAGGGGCAGGGAAAATGTATTGGCTGTGTGCAGCAGAGCATTGAGAAAGCCAGTGGCCCAGGCAGCTGCTGCCATGTGGGCACAAGCTCTGCTGCCCAGGAGGGTCCCGTAGTGCAGGGGTTTGCAGATGGCAACGTAGCGGTCGTAGCACATGATGGTGAGGAGGGAAAACTCTGCTGACATGAAGAAGAAAAAGAAAAAGAGCTGTGCAGCACATCCTGTGTAGGAGATGGTTGTGGTGCCCCAGAGGGAATTGTGCATGGCTTTGGGGACAGTGGTGCAGATGCAGCCCAGGTCTGTGAGGGAGAGGTTGAGCAGGAAGAAGCCCATGGGGGTGTGCAGGTGGTGGTCCCAGGCTACAGCGCTGAGGATGAGGCCGTTGGCCAGGAGGGCAGCCAGGGAGATGGCCAGGAAGAGCCAGAAGTGCAGGAGCTGCAGCTCCCTCCTGTCTGCGAATGCCAGGAGGAGGAACTGGGTGAGGGAGCTGCTGTTGGACATTTGCTGTTTCTTAGCATAGTGTCTGTTCAAAAAAGGAAAGGACAGGGAACAGTTAAGACATACCTCTGTGAAAGAGCAATTCCATTTTTTAAAAGAAATCGATGTGTCAAATGTCACCAAATGCACTGCCAAGGAGTCAGGTTTGCTCTGCTGCAGTGGGACATGGAACTTCTTTGGTAGAGCTCTCATACAAGGAATGTCAGATGTAACAGACCTTGAGTACAAAAGTTCCATCTCTACTGAAATGACTCAGAAGAGCTGGGGCTGCAGAGCAGAAGCTTAGTCTGTCCTTAGAATAATTGTACCTGTGTTTTCCATTTTTACCATCACACCTGGAAGATTCTTTTCTATTGCGGGAATCCTCATTTCTATGGCCCAGCACACAGTGCCCAGCAGAGCTGCAGGGAAGGGCCCCCAGAGCTGCCTGAATGCCCCCTCCCCCAGGCCTTGGGGGCACTTGCCCCCCACTCCCTGCCCAGGGCTCTGCTGCCTGGAGCTGTCCCTGCCAGCAGCTGCGTCCCTGGGCCCAGGGCTGAGAAAGTGACACTGATGCTGTCTATAAGACAGTTTTAATGTCTGACACTCTCAGGTTCAATTCCCTTCTAATCCAACAGAGTTCAAGTTTCAGTGTCTCCTCCTGTGCTCAGAGATTCATTTCCCTGTCACAGTCAGCACCCAGACAACCCAGAGTATAACACTGAAAGAACTGGTTCATTCTCTTTAAGGTACCCCCTGTCTGTCTGTGCCTCTTGCAAATACCTTCTGGGAAATTTCCTGCTTTGATCTGGAGCTGTGACCAGCCCTCATCCCTGCAGCCCATTGTGGAGATCAGAAGGACTCTGCCCTGCTCTGCCCTCCCAGGAGTTGTTCCTTCCCCACAGCCCTTCTCCCCCAGCCCCGTGGCAGCTCCTTGGCCGGGCTGAGAGCTGACCCTGGCAGGCAGCAGAGTCCCTGCCCCAGCACACAGAGCCCTGGGGGCAGGACCCTGCTCTGCCCCACAGCCCTGGGCACCCCTGGCTGCACCCCCACCTTCCCACCCCACAGCCAGCCCTGGCACAGGGAACCTTCTTGTCCTGGGCCTCTGAGGGGGCAGCAGCAAGTCCTGCTCTGCAGCAGCTTCTCCTGCTGCACCCCAGCAAATCCAGCAGAGCCATCCTGACAGCTCCTGCCACTGCTGCCATTTGGCAGCTGGGAGAGGCACTTGCAGGAACTCACCTGCACTGCTCTGCAGCCACAGCCTGACCCTGGCAAAGGGCTGGCAAGGTTCCTGCCCTGAGCAGCTCTGCCCTGTCCTCCCAGCCCAGGATCCCTTGAACCTCCTGCTCCCTTCTCCTCTCTGCCCTTGCTGCCTGCAGCTCCTGCCCTGCTCTGCCATATGGCCACTTCCCCTGCACTGCAGCAACTGGGAGAGTCCTGCTGAAAGATCCTAGAAGCTGTGGGATGTGCCAGCTTTAGGAGATGCCTCCAGGAAGGCAAGCTGAACTTTCCTACAGCCAGAGAATTCTTCCTTCAAATCCTGGGAAGGTTTCTCCCATAAGTGAGAGCTCAGTCACCTCCCAGCCCAGGCTGCCTCTCATCTCTCTGCCTTCTCTCCTGTGCCCTGGGTGCTGCAGGCAGTGCCCTCAGCCCTGCTGGGCTGTGCAGAGGAGCTGCTCACCAGCAGAGCTGTCTCTTTGAAGCTCTTCTTGCTTGCCAGGAGCTCCCTGTGTGCCAGGAGCCCAGCCCAGCTCAGCAGCACAGCAACAGCCCCAGGCAGCCCTTGCTCTGCCTCTCTGGGCTCCCTCCAGCTGTCCCTGGGGCTCCTGGGGAACCTGCTGGCACACAGCTGAAGGAAATAATGATGTTCCTTCTCTCAGCTGGGCACAGACACTTCTTTCAGCAGGGTCATTTCTCCAAACACACACAGAGTTAAGTCCAAGAGTCCCCTTTTCCTGTCCCATCATTAGACAGGAAACCCAGACAGTGCCCAGGAGGGATCTCCTTCACCTGCACTGAGGGAAGGGACTCAGCTGAGTCAACAGAGGTGTCTCCTTGTGGCTCTGCAGACCTGGGGCCACAAGGACACTCAGCTCCCTCCACAACCCCCATGGGCTGGGATTCCTCCTGCCCCACTTCAGTGGGCCCAAAACAGGCCCCTGCAGGTGACTCCTTGTCCCAGCTCCCATGGCAATGAATGAAGACCAAAGCCAGGAGTGACCTGCTGGGACACAAAGCCCTGGTTCCTCCTGAGGGGCCAGAGGTGACCGAGATTCCTGCTGGGAACTGCAGGCTCCAATGGAGCAGTTCCTAGGGACAGGGCAACAGCTGTGGGATCTTCTTGGAGGCTGCTGGGACATTGCTTTGGCCAACTTCAGTGGCAGAAGGGGCCCACAGGTAGGACAGGGGAACCTGTCACTGTTCCTTCTGTCCAGGGCAGCCCCTAGAGGTGTTCAGGTGACCAAATGGAGTCAGGTGGCACAGGGAGAGAGGTCTCTCTCCTGTTCTTTATCAGGGTATTTTCTACATGTCCTCAGAGTACAATGGCAGTTGTCTCCTGAACATTCTTTCACTGCTGAACCTCATTCAGGGCAGCAGAGCCTGGATTGAACAGCCAAAGAGGGGCCTGTAGTGCCAGGGGAGGTGCCAGGGCTCTGCAGCACAAGTGCAGCAGCTGCCATGGACAGCACAGGGCCTGTGCAGGAAGCCCGTCCCCATTCCCAGCAGTTGTGGGACAGGCACCCCCCAGGGCTTCTCAGACACATTGGGGGCCTTTGGGGCAGGGAGTGAATCCCAGCCCTGCAGGGACACAAAGGCTGTCCCTTCTCTGCCCAGCCAAGGCCGGGCCAGGCACGAGTCCAAATCCCATCAGCCCAGGCTGTCCACACTTGTTCCCTCCCTCTGCTGGCTCTTCTCTCCCCCAGCATTTCAGCAGCATGTGCTGATCTCCTCAGGGATCAGGCCTGGGATTTTCCCCCTGGGCCTGAGTCCCAGCACGTCCACCCCCAGGGCCACTGTCAGCAAAGCCTCTGCACACCCCAGCTCTCGGGGCTTTCAGAGCAGCTTTCCCCACTGCAAGTCTGTTCTTACCCCGGTACCTTCGCTGAGGGGCTGCAGCCAGACAGGCCCCAATGCCCTGCGTGTGGGGCACAGGCAGGAGGAGCTGCAGCCCCAAGTCTCTCTTCATTCCACTTGCAGGCAATAACAGCCCAGGCCTGCTGAGACAGTTCCCAGGTTGCAGGGCTGTGATGGGTTGGGAGAGAAGACCAAGGAGACACAAGAGAGAAAGAGCAGGAGAGAGGTGTCCTCAGCGGGAAGGAGCTTCTTGGACCTGTGGAGCTGCTCTAGGGGATGAACAACTTGGGTGAACTTTTGTGGGTGAGGGTCAGAGAAGAGACTGGTTTGGGTGACCTTGTGGAATGAGACAAAGAGCTCTTTCCAGTTGTCTTTGATAACCCTGGAATTCACTGGAAAGGCACCACGACAGGATGCAAAGAGTCCCAGAGGTTGGTGCAGAGTCTTGGTCAAGACACCCCTTGGCACACAGGCCTTTAGAGCACAGCTGGCAGGTTGGTGGACAACAGGGAGGCTCATCTGCATCTGCTTCTGTCCAAGAGGAACCAAGAGGTTACCATAGTAACTGACTGTAGCTTCCCATAGCAGTGGGAAGTATGATGATTGCCACGGTAACTGACCGTAGCAATGGAAATGTGTCATGGTTGCCATGGTAAACTGACTGTAGCAACTGGAAGTATGATGTTTGCCATGGTAACTGACTGTAGCAACAGGAATGTATGATGGTGGCCACAGTAACTGACCATAGAAATGACAATGTATTGTGGTTACCATGGTAATGGACTGTACCAGTGGGAAGTATGTTGGTTGCCATGGTAACTGACTGTAGCAACGGGAATGTATGGTGTTTGCCATGGGAACTGACCGTAGCAATGAGAATGTATGTTAGTTGCCATGGTAAACAATCATAGCAACACGACTGTATGATGGTTTCCATGGTAACTGACCATAGCAATGCTAATGTATGATGGTTGCCATGGTAACCTACTGTAGCAATGGGAATGTATGGTGGTTCTTATGGTAACTGACCGTGGGAATGAGAATGTATGCTGGTTGCCATAGTAACTGACCACAGTAGTGGGAAGTATGATGATTGCCATGATAACTGACTGTAGCAATGGGAATGTATGCTGGTTGTCATGGTAACTGACGATAGCAATGGGACGGTATGATGGTTGCCATGATAACTGACCATAGAAATGGGAATTCACATGGTTGCCATGCTAACTGATCATAGCAACGTGGCTGTATGATGGTTGCCATGGCAACTGATTGTAGCAGTGGACCGTATGATGGTTGCCATGGTAACCAACCACAGCAATGGGAATGTGTGATGGTTACCATGGTAACCGACCATAGCAAAGGGAATGTAGGATGGTTGCCATGGTAACCGACTACAGCCATGGGAATGTGTGATGGGTACCATGGTAACCGACAATAGCACTGGGAATATATGGTGGTTGCCATAGTAACCAACTGTAACAGTTGGAATGTATGATGATTACCTTGGTAACTGACTGTAGCAATGGGAATGTATGATGGTTGCCATGGTAACCAACTGTAGGAATGGGAATGTATGATGGTTTCCATGGTAACCGACCGTAGCAATTGGATTGTATGCTGGTTTCCATAGTGACTGACCGTAGCAATGCGACTGGATGATGGTTGCCATAGTAACTGATAGTAGCAGTGGGACTGTGTGATGGGTGCCAGGGTAAATGACTGTGGAAATGGCAATGTATGATGTTTGCTATGGTAACTGACAGTAGAAATGGGAATGTATGATGGTTGCCATGGTAACTAACTGTAACAACGGGAATATATGCTGGTTGCCATTGGTAACTGACTGTACCTGTGGGAAGTATGATGGTTACCATGGTAACCGACTGTAGCAATGAGAATGTATGCTGTTTTCCATGGTAACTCCCCACAACAATGGAAATGTCTGATGGTTGCCATGGTAACCAACCATAACATTGGGAATGTATGCTGGTTGCCATGGTAACCGACCATAGCAATGGGAATGTATGATGGTTGCCATGGTAACGGCTGTGGCAATTGTAATGTATGCCAGTTGCCATGGTAACTGACTGTAGCAGTGGGAAGTATGTTTGTTGCCATGGTAACTGACTGTGGTAACGGGAATGTATGATGGTTGCCATGGTAACTGACCATAGCAACGGGAATGTGTGATGGTTGCCATGGTAGCTGTGTGTAGCAGTGGGAATGTGTGATGTTTGTCATGGTAACTGACCATAGAAATGGGAATGTGTGACGGTTGCCATGGTAACCGATTGTACCAGTGTGCAGTATGATGGTTGGCTGTAGTAACTGACTGTAGAAAAGGGAATGTATGATGGTTACCATGGTAACTGACTGTACCAATGGCAATATATGATGGTTGCCGTGGTAACTTACCATGCCAATGAGAATGTATGCTGATTGCCATGGTAACCAACCATACCAGTGGGAAAGTATGATCGTTGCCACGGTAACTGACTGTAGGAATGGGAATGTGTGATGGTTGCCATGGTAACTGACCTTAGCAATGGGAATGTATGGTAGTTGCTGTGGTAACTGACCGTGGCAATGAGAATATATGCTGTTTGCCATGGTAACTGACCATAGCAGTGGGAATGTATGATGGTTGCCATGGTAACCGACCGTTTCAATGCAACTGTATGATGGTTTCCATGGCAACTCACCATAGCAATGGGAATGTATGATGATTGCCATGGTCACTGACCATAGCAATTGTAATGTATGCTGGTTGCCATGGTAACTGACTGTACCAGTGGGAAGTATTATGGTTACCATGGTAACTGACCATAGCAGTGGGAAGTATGCTGTTTGCCACAGTAAATGACTGTAGCAATGGGAATGTATTATGGTTGCCATGGTAACTGACTGTGGCAATGAGAATTTATTCTATTTGCCATGGTAACTGACCATAGCAATGAGAATGCATGCTGGTTGTCATGGCAACTGTGATTTACTTAGACTATGAGCATGATATTTTCATCTGCAAAAACATTAGTGAGTGTCCAGAAATCTCTCAAGATGGGCTTGAAATGTCTCAAGCACATGAGCACTAGAGAGGGGCTGAGGAGCTGTGGCCTCAATGGTGTGGAGACTGAGGACAGCACAGGACAGCCCTGAGAGGGCTTGAAGGGAGGATTTAGAGATGGTGGATCCTTTTGTCAGAGCAGAAAGGAGCATGAGAAAGAAAGAATTAATGCCAAGTGCAGCTGGGGAGGTCCCGAGTGGACGTGAGGAAAAAGGAATTTCACTCCATGGAAAACACTGGGCTGCAACACGTCACCCAGGAGAAGTCTGGATGAGCCCAAGGCTTTGTGTGCCCAGGAAGAGCCAGGGAGGACGCAGAGATGTCAGTGCAGGAAGGTGCCAGCCAGGTGGGGCAGCCGGGGGGATGACGACAGCCTGCAGGGAAAGGGGCAGGGCATGGACACTGTAGGACAGCCTGGGCTGGAGAGGAGACAGGGATGGGGAGAAGCTGAAAGGCCCTGACACAGCCACCTTCTGCAGGCCTTTGGCCATGGCTGCTGTCTGTGCCCCTGATGCCAGGAGGAGGGGAGTGCCCCTTGCAGCCCTGGGGCCTCATGGCCTCCTTGTCCCTGCTCAGCAGCCTGGCAGGTGCCACCCCATGGTCCTGCCCTTGGCATTGCACATCCCACATCCCAGTGCCCCAGGAAGAGCCCTGAGGAATGAGGCAGGGACAGGATCTGCCTTCCCAGGGGATGGGGGTCAGGGGTCCCTTGCTTGTCCATCCATGTCATCACTGTCTGCAGATTTCTGCTCTATCTGGAACCCAGGGACACATTCTCAGTTGTGTCCCTCAATGAAACTAATTAGCATTACAAGAAACTTCAGTGTTTCAATCTCATTTTGACTTCTTGAAAAGTTGTTTGAACTTCCTCTCAGGGACTGAGTCTCATGTAAACAACATCAAACCCCCTGAGGGTCATGAAATGCCTGGGGCTGTTGCTGTGCTGCTGAGCTGGGCCGGGCTCCTGGCACACAGGGAGCTCCTGGCAAGCAAGAAGAGCTTCAAAGAGACAACTCTGCTGGTGAGCAGCTCCTCTGCACAGCCCAGCAGGGCTGAGGGCACTGCCAGGGCAGCTCAGGGACACCAGCAGGGCACAGACAGAGCTTCAAGGGGCTCAGCACTGGCAGGAGGGCTGAGAGCTCCCTGCAGGAGGAATCTTGGCAGGGCTGCACATGGTGAGTCTGTGGCTGCAGGGCAGTGCAGGGGCAGCTCCTGGAGGCATCTCCTAAAGCTGGCCCAGCCCCAGCTGATGGGATGGGTGAGCAGGGGGCTGTTTTGGGGCACTTTGGAAGAGCTGTGAAGCCGGGGGTGCAGCCAGGGGTGCCCAGGGCTGTTGGGCAGAGCAGGGTCCTGCAGCCCAGGGTGCTGTGCTGGGCAGGGACTCTGCTGCCTGCCAGGGGCAGCTCTCAGCCGGCCTGGGGAGCTGCTGCCAGGGCTGGGGCAGAAGGGCTGTGGGCAAGGAGCAAACTTGGCAGGGGAGGGAGGATCTTTTCCATGTCTTGCTGTTTCAGGGTCAGACCTGCTCACAGCTCCAGATCACTACACCATATTTAATGGAGAATTTTTTGCAAAGCTCACAAAAGACAGGGGCTACAGGAAAGGAGTTAGTCCTGCTGGTAGTTTCCTGCTTAGGCATTGTAGCAGAGACATTGTTCTCTCAGTTCAGGAGGCTGCACTGAAATTCCAACTCTTTTACTCTCAGAGGTGAATATTTCAGGCAGTCTCAGAGATGAGCACAGGATCCTGGGCAGTGTTGAGCCTTCCCTTGGGGGTGGGCACTCTCCTGTCCCAGCCCTTGTCTTCCCTGTGGGAGGGCTCCTGTCCTGCTCTGTCCAGCACAGCTGCACCTCTGGGCTGGCACAGGGGACACTTCCCAGAGCTGCCCTTTCAAGCAGCACTGCCCTGCTCTCAGCACAGATCTTGGTGGGGTTTTTAAAGAGGAATCTGTGTGTGAAGTCATCTTCAAGGCAGCCCAAGGGAAAGTGCAGGGCAGATGGGAAACAGGCTGAGAGGCACTGCAGCTCTCCTGGCTCTGCAATAAGCAAGGGAGAGCTCAGCCCTTCTGCCTGTCCTGTCTCAACACTCTTCAGATTTGTCATCAGAAAAATTTACCCTAAGAAAACACCCCTCAGGTTTTATCATTGTAAATAAAAAACTCAGTTTAAAATATTTTAAGGGTACACTGTGCCTCTTTCCTGCAGCCCAAATTTCTCCAAGACAACAGTACAGGAATTTAACTTTTCCATCAAAGGTGGGTTCCATGTGACATTTCCTGTGATCATGAGAGCTGTCCCAAACCAGCTCCATGTCTGCACTGCAGCAGAGCAAAGCTGAGTCCTTGACAGCACATGGGCAGAGCTCCTGCTCTTCACAGCAGCCTCAGCCAACATAAACCAGGAAAAGGAAATAAATTTATTTTTGGTAGGTTTTCTATTCAAAACTGGAGTGGCTTTGCTCAGCGAGGTCTGTCTTAATTGTTCCACATCTCTTCTGAATATAGACCCATACCATGAAACAACAAATGTGGAACAGCAGCTCCATGGTCCAGTTCCTCCTCCTGGCATTGGCAGACAGGCGGGAACTGCAGCTCCTGCACTTCTGGCTCTTCCTGGCCATCTCCCTGGCTGCCCTCCTGGCCAACGGCCTCATCCTCAGCGCCGTAGCCTGTGACCACCACCTGCACACCCCCATGGGCTTCTTCCTGCTCAACCTCTCCCTCACAGACCTGGGCTGCATCTGCACCACTGTCCCCAAAGCCATGCACAATTCCCTCTGGGACACCACAACCATCTCCTACACAGGATGTGCTGCACAGCTCTTTTTTTTCTTCTTCGTCTCAGCAGAGTTTTCCCTCCTCACCATCATGTGCTACGACCGCTACGTTGCCATCTGCAAACCCCTGCACTACGGGACCCTCCTGGGCAGCAGAGCTTGTGCCCACATGGCAGCAGCTGCCTGGGCCACTGGCTTTCTCTATTCTCTGCTGCACACAGCCAATACATTTTCCCTGCCCCTGTGCCAGGGCAATGTCCTGGGCCAGTTCTTCTGTGAAATCCCACACATCCTCAAGCTCTCCTGCTCACACTCAGGCTACCTCAGGGAAATTGGGCTTCTTATGGTTAGTTCCTGTTTAGTGTTCGGTTGTTTTGTTTTCATTGTTTTCTCCTATGTGCAGATCTTCAGGGCTGTGCTGAGGATCCCCTCTCAGCAGGGACGGCACAAAGCCTTTTCTACGTGCCTCCCTCACCTGGCCGTGCTCTCCCTGTTTGTCAGCTCTGTCCTGTTATCCCACCTCAAACCCCCCTCCATCTCCTCCCCATCCCTGGATCTGGCACTATCAGTTCTGTACTCAGTGGTGCCTCCAGCACTGAACCCCCTCATCTACAGCCTGAGGAACCAGGAGCTCAAGGATGCCCTCAGAAAAACGATGACTGGATGCTTTTCTGGAGCAATTATGTGCCAGGTTTCTGATGTGTAGCATTCAGAATGGGACTCCTTAATGGACCAGCCTTCCTGCTCAGGTTTTTCGTGGAGGTCATCAGGTTGTTCTTGCAATAATTTTCTGTGCAATGAAATATTATTATGCATCTGCCTTCTAATTTCATGTCTACCCACTGAATTTGACCCAGAGATGTATAAATGATGAATTGTACTCTCTGAGTATTTAAACAAAATAAAGGACCCTGCAGTGCCTTCTTTGTCCAAGACCCTTCTTCTCAGATGTTCCTAAAGGACAGCACACTGCAGGACAGGGTGTATTTGCAAATGGGAAGGGGACAATAATCCCAGCCCAGCAGCACTGCCAGGGAGCAGCAGGGCTTGGTCTTTGCAGAGCTGCTCTCTTGCCACTTCCACACTGTCCTCCTGAGCCCCTTTCTCGCTGTAAGGCCAGAGTGGTCTCTGAGCACAGTCCTGGGGGCTGGAAGCCCTTGGAGCACAGGCAGGGACAGGCCCTGGGAACTTGTGAAGCAGAGCTGGGCTCCCTTCCAGCATCTCCAGGATGCTGTGGGATCTTCTGAGGCCACTGCATGTACTGGGTCACTTCTTCTGTGACCTTGCTCCAGGGCTGGAACTCTCCTGCAGTGGCACCATGACACTCCTGCTCTCTGCTTTCCAGGTTCCATTTTTAGATCCTGTCTTCCCCTCCTGTTCACAGGGACATCCTGGGAGTGCTTCAGAGCTGCCATCCTGGGGCAGCTCCTGCCCAGCGTGGGCAGGCACAAGGTCTCTCCAGCTGCTCCTCTCCCCTCCCCAGTGCCACTGTTTTCTGCAGCCTCCTCATCCTTGCCCAGCACAGCCCTCCTGGCACAGTTGGACACAGCCCTTGTTCTACCCCCTCCTCAGGCACCTGCCCAACCCCCTCAGCTCCAGCCTGAGGGCCAGAAATCAGCTGAGGATGCTGAAATACTGACTGTACAAATATTCCTGATAGACCTTTATGCACTTTGTAACCTCAAGCCCCAACGCTACCCAGAAGTGCTGTTCCTCCCATGGAAAGGAATCCACTGCTCTAATTCCAAACCAGAAAAAGCCCAAACACAGAACTCAAGACTCTTATTTGTCCTCCAATGCCCACCCCAATCCCAAACCTGTATTACCAGTATGAAAAGCCAAGCTTTAATCCTGACCCAGCCTAAAAATCTCTTCCCCTAATCATGAACCAGACACTGCCAGCAGAACAACAAACCTCCCAAAGTTCTGCCTAATCCCACCCTGAGCTCTAAACCCCAAACCCTGACCATTAAGCACCCCCACAGCCCTTGGGAGCAGGGCAAGGACCTGGAGGGCCCAGAGCAGGCCCAGGGGGTTGGCAGAGGAATGGGAGGTGACCTGGATCTGCTCAGCTCTGCAGTGACCCCCAGGAGAAGGGCCTGGGCTCTGGCAGGGATGTCCTGTGGCACAGGGGCTCAGGATCCAAGTTCAGAAGGCCAAGTGCACATGGCAACAGCCAGAGCTGGTGCAGAGCCATCAGGGAGGGTCTAGAAATGCTGCTGGGAGGGGGTGGGAAAGCAGGAGGGGTGTGTGCAGCCTGCAAGGCCAGCGCAGCAGCAGGGCCAGGGCAGGACAGCCTGCAGGAGAGATGGCCAAGGGCTCTGGCAGGGCTGCAAGGCCCAAAGGCACCCAGGCCTTTGTCCCCTTGCCTCTGGCAGCTGCCTCTGCCACTCAGGCCACCACAACCAACTTTCCTGGCAGGTTCTGCCCTTGGGTTCTGCCTCGCCCCTCCCTCAGCAGCCTGGCAGGGGTTGCCCAGTTTTGGCCTTTGTTGTTCCTCCCCCTCCCATCCCAGTGCCCCCCAAACAGCCCTGAGCCAGCCGGGAGGGACAGGATCTGCTGGGCCAGGGCCTGGGGCTCAGGCCTTGGCCTTTGTGCTCCACAAAACCAAGGCAGGCTTTGCTCAGCATTGCAGGGGCCTGCCCAGAGCCTTTGTCTGCCTGCACTCCTGGCCTCCAAGGAGCTGCTCCAAGGAGTCCCTGGGGAGGCTTTGGCAGTGCCTGCCCTCAGTGGGGCCCAGCAATGCTTCAAGGCACTTGGACTTTGGCTTCTGACTTCTTCAGCAGCTGCTTCAATCTTCTCTCAGCACCTCAGGATCATGGGCTGGGCTGCAAACACACCATGGGGCTCATTAAATTCCAGAAATCCCTCAGGATCTCCTTGTTTCTCTTTAATTGTCTTCAAAGCAATTTCAAAACAAGTCTTCAGAGTTTGTACTTTTTTTGTTTTAATTCAATTATGGATATTTTTTAGTTCAGAGGAGAGGTGATAGAGGTGTTCTCCAAGTGATCTTGATGCTGAGTGTCTCCTCAGGAGATCCACACTGACCCTGGATGATCAACCGTGCTCCTCACCCCCCAACCTCCCCAGTTCTGACATGGCCCATCTTGGACTGACAGCTGATGCAGCTCCAAACACACTGTGGGACTCATTAAAACACTGAAAACCAAATTATTTTTCTTTCTTTAATTGTCTTCAAAATATCAACAACTAATTAGAGTTGTTTTGTAGTTTAGCTAAGGAGGAAGATTTTAAAGTGGAAGTCATGAAAAATATATTTTTTGATGAAAGAGAATGATTTACACAGAGCCTTGGGATGCAAGAGGGTCAGGGCGCAAAGGATTTTAATCCAAAGACAAGGAGGCAAAAGACATTGGTAGCATTTAATCATTGACCAATTGAACAATTATCAAGTGATTCATTAGCATTTGCTACAATTTTAACAGTGACTGAATTACAGATTCACAATAACAACATTCATCATCATCATGGCCGGGCTTCGCGAACGAAGATTTGGGAAGGCTCTATCCACATTTGTTACAGGCACGCTGGTGGCTAATGAGGCCAATATGAGATAGACATAACGGATTGCAAAAGGCACAGCAGAAAGACTCCTTAGGTGGTAAATTCTGCAAGGCACGATTCTTTCTGCATTGCCCTTTCTCCTCAAGTGTGATCCTGCGTGTGTTCTCAAAAGCATCAGCAGTGTTACAGATGCTGTGTCTCCAGGCCTCCCGATTTGAGGCCAGAGTAGACCAGTTATGGTGATCGATATGGCCAAGGCTGAGATGTTGTTTCAGGGAGTCCTTGTATCTTCTCTTTGGGGCTCCTCTCTTGCAGCAGCCGGTGGCAAGTTCACCATAAAGCAGGATCTTAGGGAGGGGGTGGTTGGTCCTTCATTCTGGAGACGTGCCCTGCCCAGCACAGCTGTGTTCTCAGCAACATGGCCTCAATACTTGTGACTGCTGCTTGTTCTAGAACAGATGGATTGGTCACATAATCTGACCAGTGGATGTTTAGGATTGTGCAGAGGCAGCGTTGATGGAAGCGTTCTAAGAGACGCAGGTGGTGGCGGTAGATGACCCATGATTCAGATCCATACAAGAGAGTAGACAGCACTATGGCTCTGTAAACACTGTTCTTTGTACTTTTCTTCAAGTGTTTATTATGCCATACTCTTTTGTGGAGTTTTCCAAAAGCACTATATGCCTTTGCTAACCTGTTGTCTATCTCCCTGTCAATCTTACCATCTGAGGAGATGAGGCTACCAAGGTAATTAAACTGCTGGGCTGATTTGAGCTCTGATTGGCCAATGGTGATATGGGGATGATGGAAGACTTCCTGAGGTGCAGGTTGATAGAGAACTTCTGTCTTCTTTAAGCTGACTTCCAGCCCAAAGAGCTCAGCAGCGTCTGCAAAGCAGGATGTTAAACGCTGCAGAGCTGCTTCTGTGTGTGCAACAAGGGCGGCGTCATCAGCATAAAGCAGCTCCTGGACAAGATGGTTTAAGGTCTTGGTGTGGGCCTTCAGTCACCTTAGGTTGAAAAGGCTTCCATCAGTACGGTATCGAATGTAGATACTGTCCTGATCATCGAGGTCTGCCGTGGCCCTTTGGAGCATCCTGCTGAAAAAGACTGTATCCCAGTTCACAGAATCACAGAATTAATTAGGTTGGAAAAGATCTCTGAGATCATCAAGTCCAACCTATGACCCAACACCACCATGTCAACCAGACCATGGCATCAAGTGCCACATCCAGTTGTTTCTTAAACACCTCCAAGAACCACCTCCCTGGGCAGTCCATTCCCACGTCTAATCACGCTTTCAGTGAAGAAATTCTTCCTCATGTCCACCCTAAACCTCCCCTGGCGCAGCTTAAGACTGTGTCCTGTTGTCCTGTCACTTGTTGCCTGGGAGAAGAGGCCGATCCCCACAGGCTACAACCTCCTTTAAGGTGGTTGTAGAGAGTGACAAGGTCTCCCCTGAGCCTCCTTTTCTGCAGCTTAAACCCCCCCAGCTCCCTCAGCCGCTCCTCACAGGACATGCTCTGCAGATCCTTCACCAGCTCTGTTGCCCTTCTCTGGACCTGCTGCAGCACCTCAATGTCCTTCCTAAACTGAGGGCTCCAGAACTGGCCGCAGAACTTGACGTGTGGCCTCCCCAGTGCTGAGTCCAGGGGGACAGTCACTGCTGTGAGAACGCTTCTGTTCCACGTTTTCACGGCGTTTGTGACAGATCAGACCAAGTGACCTTACGGGGATGGTTCTACCCCCGGCACAGGCGGTGCAAGCCCAGCAGTTGTTACACAGGACGTGCTGAGGGAGAAAAGCAGCCGAAGGAAAAGGCCTCGGCCTTCATCACCCTCACTTAGGGGGGGCCAGGGGTTGCTGGACCCCCCCAAAACACCTCCCGCCTCCCCCCATCCTCCCCTGCACCAAAACCCTCCTGAATTTTGGAGTCTCCCCCCTCCCTCGTGCCCCCCCCTCGTGTCGTGGTTGGTTCTGTGCCGTGGTGTCCGTGCAGTAAATTTGGGGTGTGTCCCCCCCCGATGGTGTGTGAGACTCCCCCGAAACGGAGACACCCTCAAAATGGGAGGGGGGACCCCCCAGAATGGGAGAGGGGACCCAGAAATAGGAGGGGAAGAAATGGGGGGGGGAATAAAGTGAAAGGGAGGGACCCCAAAATGGGGTGGAAATCCCCCAAAAGCAGGGAGGGCTCCAAAATCTGGGGGACCCCAAAATGGGGGGGGACCCCAAAATGGGGTGAGGACCCCAAAATGTGGTGGTGGTAAGACCCCAAAAGGGGGGAGGGGAAGACCCCAAAATAGGGGGGGAGACCCAAAGTGGGGAGGAATCGAAAATGGGGAGGAAAGCCCCAAAGATGGGGGCGGGAACCCAAAATGGGGAGAGACCCCAAAATGGGGAGAGGGGACCCCAAAATGGGGTGGAAATCCTCCAGAATGGGGTGGAAACCTCCCAAATCTCCAAACCTCCCAAAATCTAGGGGGGACACTCAAAATGGCAGGAGATCCCAAAATGGGGGACCCCAAAATTGGGCCTGAGACCCCAAAAATGGGGCTTGAGACCCCAAAATGGGTGGGAGAGACCCCAAACTGGAGGGTAGGGGGGAGAAATGGGGGATGGGGACCCCCCCAAAAAAAGGGAAGGGGCCATAAACTTGGGCTGTCACCCCAAAAAGGTGTGGGGGTAGGAGCCCAAAAAAGGGAGACCCTCAAATGGAGGACCCCAAAATAAAAGGGGAGGGGCCAGAGCCTGGCCAAGAGGGGACACCAAAATAAGAGGAGGGACCCCCAAAATGGAGGGGGAAGGGGTGCCTTTCATCTCATAGAAATCCCTCGGCCCCACAGGGATGGTTCTGGGCCCTATAGGGACCCTTCAGCCCCATAGGGACAGTCCTGGGCCCTATAGGGACCCCTTGGCTCTATAGGGACAGTCCCGGGCCCTATGGGGACCTCTTGGCCCCATAGGGACCTATAGGGCTCCTGGGCCCTATAGGGATCCATTGGCCTTGCAGGGACAGTTCTGGGCCCCATAGGGACCCCTCAGCCCCATAGGGACAGTTCTGGGCCCCATAGGGACCCCTCGGCTCCAGTCCCCCCTCCCAAAAAATGTTCTAGTGCTCCCCCTCCAGCAGTGCAGGCAGGGCTGGCAGTGCAGGCAGGGGGGGTAGCGCAGGCAGGGGGGCAGTGCAGGCAGGGGGGACAGTGCAGGCAGGGAGGGAAAAGGCTGGAAAAAAGGAGGTTTTGCGTGCCCCCCCGGGACACCCATTAACCCCCCCCAGATCCCCATTGACCCCTCAGCCCGTCCCAGGATCCGCAGTGACCCCCCCCCCCCGGGACACCCCCTGCACCCACCAGGGCTCCCCCTGATTTCCCCGGGACCCCCATTTCCCCCTCAGGTTCTCCCCCAGGACCCGCCAATTCCCCCTCAGATCCCACCCCCCATTGCCCCTGTGAGACCCTCCCGGCACCCTGAGGAACCTCCAATTCCCCCCCATTTCCCCCTCAGATTCCCCCCATTGCCCCCAATTCCCCCCCATTTCCCTCTCAGATTCCCCCCATTACCCCTCAATTCCCCCCCATTTCCCCTCAGATTCCCCCCATTACCCCTCAGTTCCCCCTCAAACCCCCCCATTTCCCCCCTCACGCGCCATCGGGGTTCCAATTTCCTGCGCTCGGCGCTGATTGGCTGAGGGGCTGGTGAGACCGGCGCTGATTGGCTGAGGGGGAAAAGGCTGAGGGAGCATGAGGGGAAAATGGGGTAAAATGGGGTAAAATGGGGATAATGGGGGAAATGGGGTAAAATGGGGGAAATGGGAGGGAATGGGGATAATGGGAGGGAAATGGGGGGGAATGGGGATAATATGGGGGAAAATGGGGGATAATGGGGGGGAAATGGAGGAAAATGGGACAGCGAGGGGGAAACAGAAGGATATGGGAGGAAATGGGGAAAAATGGAAGGAAAATGAGGGGAAATGGGAAGGAAGTGGGGGGAGAATGAGGGGAAATGGGAGGAATGGGGGGAAATGGGCAAAAATGAGAGATAATGGGGAGAATGGGGTAAATGAGGGAAAATGGAGGAATGGAGGAGAGAGAGGGGGAAATGGGAGAGAATGGGGGGAAATTGTGGGAAATGGGGGTTAATGGAGGATAACGGGGGGGAAATGGGAAAAAATAGGGGATAATGGGGTAGAAATGGAGGATAATGGGGTAGAAATGGGGGATAATGGGGTAGAAATGAGGGATAATGGGGTAGAAATGTAGGATAATGGGGGGAAATGGGGTAAAATGAGGTGAAATAGGGGAGAAAGGGAGAGAAATGGGAGGGTAATGGGGGAGAGTGAGGGGGAAATGGGGAAAATGAGGGGTAATGGGGGAAAATGGGAGATTATGGGGGATAGTGAGGGGGAAATGGGGGATAAGGAAGAAGAAATGTGGGATAATGGGGGATAATGGGGAAAAATGGTGGATAATAGGGAAAAATGTCAGATAATGAGGGAAAATGGGAAATAATAGGGGAGAAATGTGGGATAATGGGGGAAACGGGGAACAATGGGGGAAAATATGGGATAATGGAGGGAAAAGAAGGGATAATGGTTGAAAATGAGGGGAAATGGGTGTCTGAGAGAAAAAGGGGGGATAATGGAGGGAAAGTGTGGGAAAATGGAAGAGTGAGAGGAAAATAGAGGATAAAATGGGGAAATGAGGGAAAATAGGAGATAACGTGGAAATGGGAATAATGGGGAAAATAGGAGATAATGAGGAAAAATGGGGGGGAATGGGGGAAATAAGGGAAAATAGGGGATAATGGGGAAAAATGGGGGGAAAATGGGGGAAATGAGGGAAAATGGGGAAAATAGGGGATGAAGAAGGAAAATGGGGGATAATAGGGGAAAAATGGGGGTCACTACAAGACCCCCCTTCCCATCAGACTCTGAGGCATCTCTGCTCTCACCTGCCTCCCCTTGCTGATTAATTAACCACTCGTTAATTACTAACGAGTAACTAACCCCCCAAAACCCACAGAACCCGTCCGGCAGCGCAGCAGCTTTATTTTGGGAGGGGTCAGCACGGCCTTGTGTCACCAGAGCAGAGCATTGGGGGGGCCCAAGCAGAGCCAGGGGGTCCCAAACCCCTTCCCGGGGGGGTCCCACCCCCCTTTTTCGGGGGGTCCCTCAGGGCTTTTCCAGCTGGGAGTCGCCGGGGAGGGTCCCCACGTCCTGGTAGGTGGGTTGGACCCCCCGGGAAATGTCCTCATACATCGAACACTCGTCCAGGTTCAGCCCCTGAAAACGAGGAAAGGGGGGGATTTGGGTCGGTTTGGGGGGGTTTAGGGGGTGATAGACCCCCCCAGCACGATTTTGGGGCGCAGGGACCCCCCGGAATGTCACCTCGTAGAGGTTTTCGTCCTCGCATGGGGTTTTTTCGGGGTGCAGCAGCTGCTCGTTGGCCCAGCGCTTCTGTGGGGGGGGAAAAGGGGGCATGGGGGGGGTTGGAGCGGCCAGGGGGGCTTTGGGGGCACCAGAGGGGATTTAGGGGTGGCTAGGGGGGGTTTAGGGGTGGCCAGGGCGGGGGGAAAGGGGGAAAAGGGAATTTTTGGGGTGGCCAATGGGGTTTTGGGGGGCAGCAGGGGAGATTTAGGGATGGCGGGGGGGGGGTTAGAGGTACAGGGGGGTTTTGGGGTGGCCAGGGGGGGTTTTCTGGGGGCACCAGGGGGCATTTAAGGGTGGCCGGGGGGGGGAAAGAGGGCACAGGGGGGTTTTGGGGTGGCCAGGGGGGGTTGGGTGTCTCTGGGGAGGACTGGGGGGATTTGGGGATGGCAGGAGGAGATTGGGGGGAACTGAGGGGAATTTGGGGGGAACTGGGAGGTACGGGGGGGTTGAAGGGGTTTTGGGGCATCCGGGGGGAAATTGGGGGTATCAGAGGGGGTTGGGGGTGTCGAGGGGGATTGAGGTTACCCAGGGGGGATTTAGGGGGACCTGGGGGGCAACTGGTGTCCCCAGGGTCTCAATTAATGTCCCTAATGTCTCAATTGGTGTCCCCAGTGTCCCATTTACGGGTCCCAATGTCCCACCTGGTGTCCCCAGTGTCCCAGTTGGTGTGCCCAGCATCCCAGTTGGTGTCCCCAATGTCCCAGTTGGTGTCTCAATGTTCCAATTAGTGTCCCCAGCATCCCAGTTGGTGTCCCCAATGTCCCAATTGGTGTCCCCAGTGTCCCATTTAAGGGTCCCAAAGTTCCAGTTGGTGTCCCCAGTGTCCCAACTGGGGGTCCCAGTGTCCAATTCGGGGTCCCAGTGACAGAACTGGGGGTCCCAGTGTCCCAGTTGGGTGTCCCAGTGTCCCAGTTGTCCCAGTGTCCCAGTTGTCCCAGTGTCCTAGTTGGTGTCCCAGTTGGGTGTCCCAGTTGGGTGTCCCAGTTGTCCCAGTGTCCCAGTTGGTGTCCCCCTGTCCCAGTTGTCCCAGTTTGTCCCAGTGTCCCACCCTGAGCAGCAGCAGCAGCCCCGGCCCGGCCGAGCAGAGCAGCAGCAGCACCCCCTGCGCCGTCAGGATCCGGTTCTTGGTGCTCTCCCTCAGCGCCAGGAACGGGGCGGGAACCGGCTCTGCGGGAATGGGGACTGGGTAACTGGGAGGGACTGGGTACACTGGGAGGGACTGGGTACACTGGGAGGGACTGGGTTACACTGGGAGGGACTGGGGTATACTGGGAGGGAACTAGGATGGACTGGGAAAGACCAGTGACTCAGATGAGACCCCTCAGCCCCCCCCGACTCCTCCCCGAGACCCCCTGGACCCTCCCGAAGGTGCCGCAGGGCTGGGGGGCACTGGGATACCCTTGGAGGGGACTGGGATGGACTGGGTTAAACTGGGAGGGACTGGGCTATACTGGTACCATACTGGGGGCACCGGGAGGGGCCGAGTGACCCGGCTGAGACCCCCCCGCGCCCCCCACTCACCGAGGACCCTGACGAAGGTGCCGCCGCTCTGGGCCGTCTCCCCCCCGGACTCCACGCGGCAGAAGAAGAGCCCGGAGTCGTTGTGGGACAGTTTGGGGAAGGTCAGGGTGGAGCTTCCCCCCCCTTCCTGCACCACCCGGTCCATCCGGCGGCCCCCCCGGGTGGCCACCACCTCCTGGGGCCAGGGGCAGCTCCGGGGGACCTCCCCGAGCCCGGGGGGACACGCCTGGAGCCAGGTCAGGGCGGTGTCGGGGGGGCCTCGGAAGTGGCACTCGAGGGTCAGGGGGGTCCCCACGCGCCCCTCGCGGGAGGGGGGCCCCCCCCACACCCGGAGCCACCCCCGGGGCGGGGCCGGGGAGCAGGAGGGGCTCGGGGGGCTCCCGGTGGTCACGGTCACGGGGGTCGGCGTCTCGGGGGGCTCCGGGGAGGGAGGCAGGGAGGGGGTCGGGCACGGGGCGCAGCCTTGGGGGGGGGGTCTGGGAGCACTGGGAGCCTGCGGGGACAGAGGGGGGTTATGGGGGGTCCCCCGGAGCTCCCCAACCCCCACGGAGGGCGACCGACCCCGGGGGGGTCACTGGGGGTCCCTGTCCCTGCTGGGGGTCCCCCGGAGCACCCCAACACCCACGGAGGGCGACTGACCCCGGGGGGGTCACTGGGGGTCCCTGTCCATGCTGGAGGGGGTTCTTTGGGAGTTCCCAGAACAGTGAGGGGTCATTGGGGGTCCCCCCGGGGTCTCTGAAGGTCCCCCAGACCCATCAGAAGGTCATTGGGGCCCCCCAGCCCCTCCCAGTTCCCCCCCTCCCCCCTCTCAGTTTCGGTTCCCTGTCCCAGTTTGGGGACAGGAAATACTGGTTGGGGGGGGACGGGGGACATTTTGACACAGGTGTGGGGGACAAAACCAGTGCTGAGACCCCCTGAGACCCCCCAGACCCA
Source organism: Pipra filicauda (assembly GCF_003945595.2). NCBI lineage: Eukaryota > Metazoa > Chordata > Aves > Passeriformes > Pipridae > Pipra > Pipra filicauda. The sequence continues at coordinate 149,303 of NW_024104808.1, read as the reverse complement.
AACCCTGAGACCCCCAGACCCAAATGGAGACCTTGGGATCCCTGAGACCTCCAGAACCAAATCCTGAACCCCCCTGACCCAAACTGAGACCCCCAGACCCAAATTGAAACCCCCAAGACCCAAACTGAGACCCCCAGACCCAAACCCTGAGAAACCTGAGACTCCCAGATCCAAAGCCTGAGATCCCCAGACCCAAATCCTGAGCCCCCCTGACCCAAACTGAGACACCCAAACCCAAACTAAGACCCCCAGAACCAAGGCTCCCAGACCCAAACTGAGGCCTTGGGACCCCTGAGACCCCCAGACCCAAAGCCTGAGACCCCCTGACCCAAACTGAAACCCCAGAGACCCCTCAGACCCAAATTGAGACCCCCCCAGACCAAAACTGAGACCCCCAGACCCAAATCCTACCTGCGAGGAGCAGGATGAGGATGAGCAGGGGTCTTGTGACCCCCCAGTTTGGGAGAGGCCTCCGATTTTGGGGAGCCCCCTTCATCCCCCCACAGTCCCCGCCGACGCCCCAAAAACAGGAGATGCAGCCCAGTGACCCCGGGAGGCCACGCCCACCCAAAATTTCCCCGGGGGGAAGGGCTGGGGGCCACGCCCACCCATCCTCCAGGCCCTGCTGCCCCAAAATCCCCCGGGGACTTCTGAGGGGCGGAGTTTCGGGGGTCTCAGGGGACTCAGTTTGGGTCTCAGGGTCCTCCCAGGTCCCCCCTGTCCTTCTTGCTTCCTGCCCCAGGCCCCAAGGTGAGGACGGAGAGCCCGGAGGACAAATCCCCCCGTGAGACCCTGGTGGGAGAGGCCGTTTTGAAGGGCTCCCCGGCGCAGGAAGGCAGCGGGGAGGAAAAGGGCCGGAGATCCCCCCGCAGGAGGGGCTCCAAAGCCATCCCAGGGTGCTCTGAGGAGGGAAGAGCCAGCCTGTGCTGGGAAGGCGGCCGGAGATTCAACAATTGCTTTAGTGTAGAGCACTGTCCTGTCTTATCCTGTACTCCTGGTAGTTTTAGTGTTTTTATTGTGCAGTAAATAATTCTGATGAAGATCTTTTGTCTGATCATTTGTAACCCTAAATAATTCATTTCTATCAGTAGATCTGATTTACCATCTTTAAAACCTGGGGGACAAAAGTGGTTCAGTCACACCTCTGTACTTCCTCTAAACTGAAAGTGTTGGCATGATCCAAGGCTGAGATTGGATCCAGCAGCCCCCAGCACCCCACAGGAAGTTGGGAGCTCAGGGGGGTCACCCCCCTTTGCCAACCCTCCCTGTGCCCAAAGACCCCCATGGGACTGTCAGACCTGCCAGACCACCCTCCCTTTTCCACCCTTCTCGCTGTTCCTTCCACTTTCCAATTGTCCCCTCAATCCCCAGCCCCCTCATGCTCAGTTTGGGGGTCCCACTCTCCCCTTTCCCCACTCTTCTGACTTCTCCCACCCATTTCCCATCATCACCCAAACCTCAGAGCCCTTTCCCCCTCCACTTTTGGGGAGTCCCTCTGCCCTCTCACTAACTTTTGGGTCCCACCACCCCTTTATCCCCTCTGATTCCCCTTTTCCCACTGACCGCCCCCTTCCCACCCCCCCTCACCCGAGAGCTCCTCGCCTGCAGCTGGGGGGGCTCCCAGCACCACCAGTGCCCAGAGAAGTCCCCCCAGAAAAGGGGTTGGGTGCAGTCCTGAATGGGCTCTGAGTATGTTTGGGGGTCCTTGAGGGGCTGTGGGGAGGTTTTGGGGGGTCCCAGCACCCTTTAGAGTGAGTTGGGTGCTTTACTGAGGGGCAGGTGCCCTCTCAAAGCCCCCCCAGAGCAGATTGACACAGGGGGAACACAGGGGGGTCCCCATTTCTGATCCATCCCGGGGCCGATTCTGCCCCCCCAAACTCAGCTCCACCCCAAGCCCCTCCCCCACTGTCTGCCATAACCAGGACTGGGGAGAACTGGGAAGGTTTACTGGGATCACTGGGAGCAGCTGGGTGGTGTCAGAATAAAAGCAGGGGAGGGAGGGACACAGGACACCCCAAAATCCTCACGGGGATGGGGGGGGTCAAGCCACCAGCTCAGGAGCTCTGTGGGGAGAGAAAAGGGGGTGACACCACAGTGGGGGCCTCATGGCACAGAAACAACAGAGGGACATTGTGGAACCTCGTGGAATCAACAGGACATTACAGAATCACAGACTCAAAGAATATGCCAAGGTGGAAGGGACTCACCAGGATCACCAAGTCCAACACTTAGCCCTGCCCAGGACCATTCCCAACAGTCACACCGTGGGTCTGAGAGTATCATCCAAATGCTGCTGGAGCCCTGGCAGCCTTGGTGCTGTGCCCACTGCCCTGGGGAGCCTGTTCAGTACCCTCAGTCCTGTCCCTGGTCCCCCCAGAGCAGAGCTCAGGGCCTGCCCCTCCTCTGCCCCTCCCCAGGAAGCTGGAACTGCAGTGAGGTCTCCCCTCAGTCTCCTCTCCTCCAGCTGAACACACCAAGTGCCCTCAGTGTCCTCACACGCCTTCCCCCCAAGGCCTTTCCCCATCTTCCTTGCCCTCCTTTGGACACTCTCCAATGGCTCAATCTCTCCCTTCCATTGTGTCCCCCCAAACTGCCCCAATGGTGCAGGTGAGGCCGCCCCAGGGCAGAGCAGAGCAGGACAATCCCCTCCCTGGCCCGGCCGGCCATGCTGGGCCTGATGCCCCCAGGACAGGCTTGGCCCTCCTGGCTGCCAGGGCACTGCTGACTCAGGGCCAACTGGCCACCCACCAGCACCCCCAGGGCCCTTTCCCGGCACTGCTTTCCAGCCTCTCCTTCCCAGTCTGTCCGTCCATGCGGGGTTGCCCCATCCCAGGGCAGAATCCAGCACTTCCCCCTGTTGAAGCTCTCTGGGCTCCTAAAGAGCCATGAGGTCACGGGATGTCAAAGAGCCATAGGGAGCTAAAGGGACCCTTGTGACACTGTGGGACCTCATGGAATCAAGGAACCTTTGAAGCTATGGAACCTGATGGAATCAAGGGGCCATTGTGACATATGGGGCCTCATGGAATCAGAGGAACCCTGTGGAATATCATGGAATCAAGGGGCACCTGTGACACTGCAGGGTCTCACACTCCAGAAGGAACCCTGGGACACTGTAGGATCTCATGGAACCAAGGTGCCATTGTGACACAGCATGGCTGCAGGGAATCAGGGCTCCAGAGTAAAAGTCCATGGCCTCATGGAAAAAATGAATCCTGGGACACTGTGGAACCTCATGGAAACAAGGGGCCATTGTGACACTACAGGGCCTCATGGACCTAAAGGAACACTGGTGGTTTTTGGAACCTCATGGGGTCAAGGGTCAGTTGTGACACTGCAGAGCCTCATGGAACTAAAGGAAATTGTGGAGAACATCCCAGTAAGAAGGGAACATTGGGACATGCAGCTCCCCATGGAACCAAAGGAGCTCCAAGACATTCTGGAATTCATGGAACCAAGGGGTCATTGTGAAAGTCCAGGGCCTCATAGAAACAAAGGAAAACTGGGATACTGTGGATACTTGTGGAACCAAGAGAGCATTTGACACGTGGGCCCTCATGAAACCACGGGAACCCAGAAACATTTTGGAAGCTCAGGGAACCAAGGGGCCATTGTTACACTGTGGAGCCTCAGAGAATCAAGGGCCCAGTCTGACAGTGCAGGGCCTCATGGAGCCAAAGGAATCCGGGGACACTGTGGAACCTCATGGAATGAAGGGGCCAGTGTGACACTGCAGAACCTCATGGAACAGTGGGAACAATGAGACACCACAGAACCTTGTGGAAACAAGGGGCCTTGATGACACTGAGCAACCACATGGAATCAAGCAGCCCTTGGGACACTGCAGGGCCTCATGGAACAAAAATGCCCTTAAAGACTGTGGACCCTCATGGTGTCAAGGGTCCATTGTGACATGTCAGGGCCACATGGAACTGAAGGAAACCTGGAACACAGCAGAACCTCCTGGAATCAAAGGGCCACTGTGACCTGTGGGGCCTCATGGAACAAAAGGAATCCTGGGCAACTGCAGAAACACATGGAAGCAAGTGGCCACTGGGACATGCGGGGCCTCATGGAATCAGGGGGGGCCTGGGACACTGCGGAACCTCACAGAATCAAGAGGCCATTGTGACACTGCAGGGCCTCTTTGAACCAAAGGGGCTTGTGCTGGGCTGTCACAGGCCAGGGCAGGGGCAGCTGCAGAGCCCCTGGCCCAGCCATGAGTCACGGGCTGAGCCATCAGCTCCTGCTGAGAGAAGGGACCTCACAGGCCCTTCCCCAGCCACCTTCCTGCTCTTGGCCTGTCCCTCTGAGATACTGTTGTTGATACTTAAATTTGTCATTTTGGCAATACCAGCTGAAGACCAAGAAACTTTGTTTTCCTCACAACAACCAACTCCCATATTAGTCTATTAGATTTTTCATGCTGATCTTGCCAGTTCCAAGTTAATGTCTGTTTTCTAATGTTGCAGCAAATCAAAAGACGATTTAGATATGCCAGCAGGTTGTCTTCTCCCAAGAGCTTGTTCAATCCCACTGGTTTTTTGGGATTCATAAAAGTGTAATTTAAACAGTTGTTTTGATGGGCAACACCAGGAAATTTAAGGATTTTTTCCAAAAAACACCTGCTGAATGCAGTTTGATCCTTTTCTAGTAGTTTGTAATTGCATTGTCTGAAAATTAGACTGCAAGCCAGCAGGTTAACTGAAAAGCAGAGTTTCAGGTTTATTTTAGGTATGGGATGACTTTGGCAACCAGTGATGAGTTGTGCCAACATGGTCCCAACTGCCCTCAGAATGCTCCCAGTCACTCCCAGTATGACCCCAGCCACCTTCACTGTGGGCCCAGTTGCTCCCAATATGATCCCAGTTGTGCCCAGCATGGTCCCAGTTCCTCCCACTTCCTCCCAGTGTGATCCTAGTAGCTCCCAGTTGCCCCAAGCATAGAACCAATTGTTCCCAGTATGATCCTAGTCTGATCCCAGTATGATCCCAGTACAATCACAGTTGCCACCAGTATGATACCAGTGACTTCCAGACACTTCCAGTATGAAGCCACTTTGATCCCACTCATCCCCAGTATGGCTGCAGTCCCTCTCACACACTCCCAGGATTATTGCAGTCACTCCCAGTATGATCCCAGTATGATCCCAGTATGACCCGAGTAGGGGCCCAGTTGCTCCCAGTATGATCCCAGCTGCCCCCAGTGTGGTTCCAGTTGCTCCCAGTCACCCTTACTGTGGTTCCAGTCACTCCCAGTATATCCCAGTTGCCTCCAACATGCTGCCAGGTGCTCCCAGTATGATCCCCGTTGCCCCAGTTCTGGTCCCACTGGATCCAGTCCAGGTCTCGGTGTATCCTGGTGTCCCCCCTGTCCCCCCACCCCGGTGTCCCCCCCTTTTCTCTCCCCACAGAGCTCCTGAGCCGGCGGCGGCCGCAGCCCCTCCCCGGGGCCTCGGGCCCAGCCTGGACCCCCCCTGTCCCTGTGAGGATTTTGGGGGGGTCGTGTGTCCCCCCCTCCCCTGCTGTCACTCTGCCTGTGCCCGGCTGCTCCCAGTGATCCCAGTAAAGCTTCCCAGTTCTCCCCAGTCCCAGTTATTGGGGAGCAGTGGGGGAGAGGCTTGGGGGAATCCCAAGGGGTGGATCCTAGTTTTGGGGCGGCAGAACCGGCCCCAGGGGATGGATTGGTAATGGGGACCCCCCTGTGTTCCCCCTGTGTCAACCCACTCTGGGAGGGTCTTGGTGGGGCACCTGCCCCTTAAAAAGCACCCATCTCATCCCAAAAGGTGCTGGGACTCCCCTACATCTCCACACAGGCCCTGGAGAACCCCCCAAACATACTCAGAGCCCATCCAGGACTCCACCTAACCCCTTTTTGGGGTGGTGGGACCCCAAACTGAGTTGGAGGGAGCTGGGGATTGGGGGATGATGTGGAAGATGTGAGAGGAGGGAAAAATGGGGGTTGGGACCCCCAGAGTAATCTGGGGGAGGGGTGGGGATTGAGAGGACCATGGAAAAGTGGAAGGAACAGGGAGAAGGGTGGAAAACGGAGGGTGGTCTGGTGGGTCAGATGGTCCTATGAGGGTCTTTGGGCACAGGGGGGTTGGCAAAGGGGAATTTCCCCCTGAGCTCCAAACTTCTGTGAGGTGCTGGGGGCTGCTGGATCCAATCTCAGCCTTGGATTATGCCAACACTTTCAGTTTAGAGGAATTACAGAGGTGTGACTGAACCATTTAGGTCCCCCAGGTTTTAATGATGGCAAATCAGATCTATTGATAGAAAGGAATTTATTTAGGGTTACAAATGATCAGACAAAAGATCTTCATCACAATTATTTACTGTACAATAGAAGCACTAAAACTAACAGGAGTACAGGATAAGATAGGACAGTGCTCTACACTAAAGCAATTGTTGAAGCAATTCTACTCAAGCTGGCACAAAAGCAAGAATTCTTAATTAGAGATGGATGGAACTCCCTCAGACCAACGTTCATGGGGAGATCTCTGCTCTCAACCTCCAGCAGTGACCCTGGGGGGGTCCCCAGCCAAAGCAGGAATCTCCACACACACCCCAAGAAGGGTTCTGTTGGAAGAAGCTGCCCCTGGGAAAGGGGACTGGTCCTTTGTGGTAGAAACCTCAGTCCGCTCAAGTGCAAAGGGCCGCTGTGATCCCCCCCCAAAGGACAAGACAATTGGGGACGGTAAGAGGGGCTTGGCTACCAGAGATCAAAGATTTCATGAGGTAAACCCAGGTTCAGTTCGGGCTGAGGGCGCTGCGGCACCGCCCGTGCGAACATTCCTGACGGGAGCGCGGCGGGCGGAGGGGAGGTGGGGGGGGGGCTCTGTAAAGGCGGTGCGCGCGCAGAGCGCCGTGGTTACTTCCGGGAAGCAAAGATGGCGCTGGCTCCGTGCTGCACTGTGAGCTGGCGGGGCCTGCGGGAGAGCGGGGCTCTGGGGATCCCCCCGGGGACTGCGGGGAGCGCGGGTGTGGGTGGAAAGGCTGGAGGGCTCGGGAGGGTTTAGCCGAGGGGTTCGGGGGTTCCCGAAGGGCAGAGCGCGGGGCCTGGAAGCCGCGGAGGGGGGGGGGCTTTGCCAACGTCTTGGCTGCACTGCGCAGGCGCGCCGGCGGAGTAGTCATAAGGGAACTGCAACTCCCATGAGGCTCTGCGCGATCCGCCATTACTTTTCCCGCCACAACGCCCTTGCCGGCCCGGTGGACCGACCCCAGGGAAAGGGGATCCCAGTGACCCCCCCGAAACCCAGAGACCCCCAACACTCATCACGCAGAGACCCCACAGGGAGTGGAGCCCAAGGGTTCCCTTAAAGCCCAGCAGTGGGGTTCAGGGGATCTCAGAGCCCCCAGAGGAGGAGTCCTGGGGGTGCCCCCCAAAGTCTGGAGGGTACCACATCCAGATAAGGGGAACCCCGTGCCCCCAGTATAGCCCAGTGACCCTCAGTACGGCCAAGTAACCTGCTCAGTGACCAGTCAATGTGTCCCAGTGACCTCCCACTGCCCACCAGTATGGCCCAGTGATGCTCCAATGAGCACCCAGTAACCCCCCAGTATGGCCCAGTAACCTACCAATGTCCCCCCGTGTATCCTGGTAATCCCCCAGTAACTCCCCAGTCCCACCCAGTGCCCTCCCAGAGTCCCTCAGTAACCCCTAAGTCCCTCCCAGTGTCCTCTGGTTCCCCCCAGTGTGTCCCAGTATCCCCCAGTAATCACCCAGGGCTCTGCAAAGCCTCTCAACTATCCCCAATGTGTCCCCAGATGCCCTTGGCCCTTCTGTGGGCGTGAGGGGAGAGGGGGTGTTTTTGTTGTCAGAGGGTCCGGAGGGGCTCCTGGAGTGAGATGGAGGGTTGGGGACATCAGGGTTTGGAGACAGTGGGGACAGGTGTGGGGACAGTTGAATTGGGGGTGTCATGGGGAGAATTGGGGCCATGGGGAGGCCCTGGGGACATTGGAGACACCAGGGGGGTCTCAGGGGGTCAGAGGGGCAATTGGAAACACCAAGAGAGTCGTGGGAACACTAGGAAGGTCTCAGGACTCACATGCTTGTGGTGCTGCCCCTCCTCTCCCCCCCAGGCCCCATTAACCCCCTCAAATGTCCCTTTACCCCCCTTTTCCCTTTAATTCCCTCCCCCCACAGATCCTTTTCACGCCTCAAAATGCCTTTTAAGTCCCCCAAATGCACCCAAAGCCCTCCAAAACCCCCAAATTCCCATCCAACACCCCCAGATCCTCTCAAATATCCTCCAGCTCCCCCCTCAAATCCCTTCCAACCCCCCCCAAGAGGGATCACCTGGGACAGGAACACAGTGGACTGTACTGGGGGCATTGGGCTGTACTGGGAGGGCACTGGGGGGGCTCAGGTGTCCAACGACAATGTGGCCCAGCTCCAGGAGAGATCTGGGGAGCAGTGAGGAGGTACTGGTCTGTACTGGTCTGTAATGGTCTGTTCTGGTCTGTACTGGTTTGTACCCCTAATCCCCAAAGCCCCTCCCCAACTCCCCCAGGACCCTCCCACACCCCAAAGCCCCCCAGGCCCCCCCAGGCCCCTGACTTGGTCCTGCTGCCCCTTGAGCATCTGCAGCTGCTGCAGAACCAGGCATTTCATCCGCAAATGTGCAGGTGACCCCAAGCTGGGGGTGTGTTGATGTGCTGGAAGGCAGGAGGGCTCTGCAGAGGGACCTGGCCCAGCTGGATCCATGGGCTGATTGCAAGGGGATGAGGGTCAAGCAGGCCAAGGGCCGGGTCCTGCCCTTTGGCCACAGGAAGCCCCGTCAGCCCCCCGGGCTGGGGCCAGAGTGGCTGGAGAGCAGGCAGGCAGAAAGGGAGCTGGGAGTGGGGATGGACAGGAAGCTGAAGAGGAGGCAGAGTGTGGCCAGGTGGCCAAGAGGGCCAATGGCTGGTGTCCTGTGTGAGGAAGAGTGTGTCAGCAGGAGCAGGGAAGTGCTTGTTGGGCTGGAGTGAGCGCTGGTGAGGCCACCCCTGGAGTGCTGTGTCCAGCTCTGGGCCCCTGAGTTGAGGAAGGCCCTGGAGGGGCTGGAGCAGGAGCAGAGAAGAGCAGCGAGGCTGGGGAAGGGAGAGGAGCACAAGTGGTGTGAGGAGAGGCTGAGGGAGCTGGGGGTGTTGAGGCTGGAGAAGAGGAGGCTCAGGGGAGACCTCCTGACTGTCTGCAAGTCCCTCCCTGCCAGGAGGTTGGAGCCAGGTGGGGGTGGGGCTGTTGTGCCAGGAAGCAGCAGTAGGACAAGAGGGCTGGGTCTTGAGCTGTGCCAGGGGAGGTTTAGGTTGGATATTGGGAAGCAATCTTTCCCAAGAGACGTAATCAGGGCCTTGGAATGGTCTGGGCAGGGAGTGGGGTGAGTCAGGTCCTGGAGGTGTTGAAGTGAGATTGGATGTTGCCTCAGTGCCATGGTCTGGGACGCACGGCGGGGTTTGGATAAGGGGTGGATTGATGCTCTCGGAGAGTCTTTCCAACGTGGCTGATTCGTGATTCTGTGATTTTTTTTTGGGCCATTTTTTTTCCTCTTTTTTTTTTTTTTTTTTTTTTTTTTCCTTTTTTTTCCTTCTTCTTTTTTTTTTTTTTTTTTTTTTCTTCTTTTTTTTCTTTTTTTTTTTTTTTTTTTTTTTCCTATTTTTTTTTTTTTTTTATTTTTTTTTTTTTTTCCTGGCAGCACATGCTTGAGGCTCTATCCCCAGGGTGATAGAGATGTCTGTCCATATCTATCTCCAAGGTTAGTCTGTAAATGTGTCTCCCCAGACAGGGGAGACCCTCTGAACCCCAGAGGGGAGAGACCAGAAAGGGGGAACTTCTGGGAGAATTTTTCTGGCTGAATCTTGATATTTTGGAGTATTTTTTAGCTGAATCTCAACTTTTTGCAGTTTGTGAGAGGTTCATCTCACTATTTCTGAGGGTTTTTTTGCCTGAATGTCAGTGGTTTCGGTTTTTCTGGGCTGAATCTTGGTGTTTTGGAGGTTTTTATGAACACAGGATGCCTGGTGAGTTCTAGAGATGGACTTGGGCAGGAGGAACCCCCAAGCCAACGCGCTCAGCCCTTGTTTTCCCCCCCATCAGGATTTGTCCTTCCCAAAGCTTGGGCGGATGGAGGAGGAGGCTGCGAGGAAGAGGAAGATGCCTTGGTCCCCCCAGGCAGGTGAGGAGGAAGTCAGTGTCCCTTTGGGTGGGTGTTGTGCTGGCTCTGTCAGCCGAGCATGGCCCCGGCTGCAGGACAACCCCGCTGGCGCCGCCGTCCTGCCGGGGCCGGAGTTGGGGGGATGTCCTTGGCCTTCCCTGTGGGCCGGAGGCAAATCCCCTGCCTGTCCTTCTTGCTTCCTGCCCCAGGCCCCGAGGTGAGGACGGAGAGCCCGGAGGACAAATCCCCCCGTGAGACCCTGGTGGGAGAGGCCGTTTTGAAGGGCTCCCCGGCGCAGGAAGGCAGCGGGGAGGAAAAGGGCCGGAGATCCCCCCGCAGGAGGGGCTCCAAAGCCATCCCAGGGTGCTCTGAGGAGGAAAGAGCCAGCCTGTGCCAGGAAGGCAGCCGGAGCTCGAGGCGGAGCTCGGACCTGGTGGTCCCTGAGCAGCCTCCCAGCAGGGAGAAGCCCTTCAGGTGCTTGGAATGTGGGAAGAGCTTCAGGCAGAGCTGTGACCTCCTCAAGCACCAGCATATCCACACTGGGGAACGTCCCTACACGTGTGGGGAATGTGGGAAGAGTTTCAGTGACAACTCCAACCTGATCCGACACCAGCACATCCACACTGGGGAAAAACCCTATACGTGTGGAGAATGTGGGAAGACCTTCAGGTACAGCTTCCACCTCCGCACCCACGAGAACATCCACACTGGGGAAAGGCCCTACAAATGTGGAGAATGTGGGAAGAGCTTCAGGGACAACTCCCACCTCCGCACCCACCAGCTCATCCACACTGGGGAGCGGCCCTACACGTGTGGGGAATGTGGGAAGAGTTTCACGAAGGGCTCCCACCTCCGTACCCACCAGCTTATCCACACTGGGGAACGGCCCTACAAGTGCTTGGAATGTGGGAAGAGGTTTCAGACCAGCTCCAATCTCCTCCTGCACCAGCGGACGCACACGGATGAGAGGCCCTTCCGCTGCACCGACTGCGGGAAGGGCTTCAACCAGAACTCCACCCTTGTCACCCACCGGCACATCCACACTGGGGAGAGGCCCTACAAGTGTGGGGAGTGTGGGAAGAGCTTCACCAACAGGTCTGCCTTGACCAAACACCAACGGACCCACCAGTAAGAGAAGCCCTACCAGTGCCCCGACTGCGGGAAGAGCTTTGGCCTCTACTTCCACCCCGAATGAAGCCCCTGATGGTGAGGCAACCCCTGGAGTCCAGTGACTGTCACTCCATCCCTTTCGACCAGAAAGGGCCAGTGCCCTTTCCCAGGGGCAGCTTCTTCCAACAGAACTCTTCCTGGGGGCTGTGTGGAGATTCCTGCCTTGGCTGGGGACCCCCCCAAGGTCACTCCTGGAGGTTGAGAGCAGAAATTTCCACACCAGCACTAGTCTGGGGGAGTTCTATCCATCTCTAAGAATTCTTGCTTTTGTGCCAGCTTGAGTAGAATTGCTTCAACAATTGCTTTAGTGTAGAGCACTGTCCTATCTTATCCTGTACTCCTGGTAGTTTTAGTGTTTCTATTGTGCAGTAAATAATTCTGATTAAGATCTTCTGTCTGATCATTTGTATCCCTAATTAATTAATTTGTATCAAAAGATCTGACTTGCCATCGTTAAAACCTGGGGAAAAAAGTGATTCAGTCACACCTCTGTAATTCCTCTAAACTGAAACTGTTGCCATAATTCAAGGCTGAGATTGGATCCAGCAGCCCCCAGCACCCCACAGTAAGCTGGGAGCTCAGGGGGGCCACCCCCCTTTGCCAACCCCCCTGTGCCCAAAGACCCCCATGGGACTGTCAGACCTGCCAGACCACCCTCCCTTTTCCACCCTTCTCCCTGTTCCTTCCACTTTCCAATTGTCCCCTCAATCCTCAGCCCCCTCATGCTCAGTTTGGGGGTCCCACTCTCCCCTTTCCCCACTCTTCTGACCTCTCCCACCCATTTCCCATCATCCCCCTATCTTCAGTGCCCCTCCCCCTCCACTTTTGGGGGTCTCACTCCCCTCCCACTCAATTTGGGGTGCCACCACCCTTTTATCCCCTCTGAACTCCCTTTTCCCACCATCCCCTTCCTTCCCGCCCCGCACTCACCTGAGAGCTCCTCACCCGCAGCTGGGGGGGCTCCCAGCACCACCAGTGCCCAGAGAAGTCCCCCCAGAGAAGGGGGTGGGTGGGGTCCTGGGTGGGCTCTGAGTGGATTTGGGGGACCCTGATGGACAGTGGGGAGCTTTGGGGAGGGTCCCAGCCCTTTTTGGGGTGAGCTGGGTGCCCATTGAGGGGCAGGTGCCCTCCCAAAGCTCCCCCAGAGCGGGTTGACATGAGGGTACACAGGGGGGTCCCCATTCCGAATCCATCCTGGGGCTGGTTCTGCCCCCCCCTAAACTCGGTTCCACTCCTTGGGGTTCCCCCAAGCCCCTCCCCCCAATAACCGGGACTGGGGAGAACTGGGAAGCTTTCCTGGGATCAGGAGTGGCAGCAGGGGAGGGGGGGACACACGACCCCCCCAAAATCCTCACAGGGACAGGGGGGGTCCAGGCTGGGCCCGAGGCCCCGGGGAGGGGCTGCGGCCGCCGCCGGCTCAGGAGCTCTGTGGGGAGAGAAAAGGGGGGGACACCGGGGTGGGGGGTCCCCGGGGGGGCACAGACGCTCTGGGGGGACACACGACCCCCTGGGACCCCCCTCACCTTCTGGCGCAGGTAGAAGCCGAGCCCCAGCGCCAGGGAGACGAAGGCCAAGAGGAAGCCCCCGGCCCCTCCTTGGCAGCAATTGCTGAGGCTGATGGAGCCCGGCAGGGCCGGGGCCGCCGGCGGTGTCCGATCCCGGCAGGAAGCGGGGAGGGCCCGGCCATGTCTGATAGAAATAAATAAAGGCAGAGCTCTCTCTTTCTTTTCCCCCCTGGGCAGTGACCATCAAGAGCTGTCCCTGCTTCACAGCAGAAGCTCCACACACTTCAACAAACTCTGTGGAAGAATCTGCTCTGTCAAAGTTGGCCCTGGGCTTTTATGCTTTTCCAATGATGGATTTCCAGTCACATCTTCCCAGACCAGTGAGCAGCTGATCTGTCAAACTCTGCTTCCAAAAGCAGGATGTGTGTTGGAAGGTTGGGGAACCAGGCTGGGTTTGGCACAATTCAACACTAAACCAACCCCTTGGCACCAGCAGTAACTCCCCACAGAGAGCTTGCAGTGCTTGCATTCTCCCATCAGATTCTTTTCCAGGTAGAACATCCTGCTACAAGGGGTCTGTTACTACCCACCCCAGAAAGGGGTTGGGAGTAACCCAGGTTCTTATTAATAAATCCCTGGGGGTGGATTAAAGTGAAACGACACTGAATAATCAGTGTTTGAAAACATATGTATGTAGGGTTTATGTTAGAACAATTTCATTTCAAAGGTAAACAGGTATGTTTCCATTTTGGGTGTTATCATCTCTATCTCTCATCTATAGCAATATGGCATAAAGAGAACCTTTAGGGGAAAATGCATAAGTAGAGAAAGGAAAGACAGGATAAGGGTGAGGGAGAGTAAGGGAAAGCAAAGCTGAGAGTGGAAAGATGTCTATAGTCACTGCCCACGGGGTCCAGCGATGGAACTTGGGAGTTGCAGCTCCAATGTCTGTCAGTTGAAGTGGTGGCCTTGATCCGTTGGGGGTGGGGGAGGGTAGCCCCCACACTCCAAGAAGTTATGAGTTATTATATCCATGGATGGTGTCCCGGGCTGTGCCTCGAGCCTCCAGGGTCTGCTGGACCTGCGCAGAGTTCCCGTGAGGGGCCTGGTAAACACGTCTCTTCTCGCCTTTTCAGGGCTTGACACCTTCAGCAGCACTGGCAGGGGGGATGGGTCCAGCTGCCTCTTCCCAGCCTGCAAAAGTGCCCTGGCAATCCTAGAATGTGTAAATCATTGTGGCAGTTTGAGACCCTCAAAAATCCAATTTCCAAGTCCTAGCCCCCCCCCAATTTGTTTCACTGTGAGAGGGTTTTCAGACAAAACACAGCTCAGTATGGGGGGAAAGGAATTATATTACAGTTTATTACTTACACAAATAAATACTATAATACATTATATACACAATTCTAACTATCTCTCCTATGGAAAAGCAATATATTTACATTTGATCAAATCCCTCCTTTCCCTCCAATAAAAGTTCTGAAGGGAAGATGAAAAGATCCTTTCCACTTTCAGGGCAGCAGTGTCTCTCCTCTTCAAGGCAGCAGTCGTAGCTGGATTTGTCGTAGCTGGAAAATCTCTCTCCATTACAACACAGGGGGCTTCTCTCACCCCTTGGCCCTTCAGCTCCAGCTGAAGGTCTCTCTCCTGTGGACTGCGAAAGCAGGGACAAGGCTCACCTCTCCACAGTCATATCACGGGGTACTGGGCACCCCTGACAGTCCCTTCCTCAGGGGATTCAAGTTCCTCCTGAGTTTAGGGCTTTCAGTTCAGTTTTTGCCCCAAGTGTTCTAGCAGAGCTCCTTTGCTCCGTCTCAAACTGTCAGCATGGCGAAGGGGGGCAGGAAGGCCTCTTCCCCCCTCCACATTCCTCCTGGCTGTCCTGGTCTAGCTCCAGGATATCTCTGAGCTTCTCAGCTTCTCTCTCTCTCTCTCTAGTTGCTGCTGCATTTCAGGACTCCCTTCAAGTGGAAGTCCACCCCCTCCTTCCAAGAGGGATCTCAAAGGGTTTGGAGAAATAAAGCCAGGCTCACCCCAAACAGTCTCTGCTGAGCCTGGTGCTCTGTCTCTCCATCGGGCATCTCTGTGTCTCTCAGCTTGGCTCTGTGCCACCTCGCTCCTGCTGACTGTCTTCTTGGCTCTCAGCCACAGCTCTCTGTTCGGTGCTGTCTCTGCCACCGCTCCTGCTGCCCACTCACAGTGGAGAAAAACTCCCTCGGCTCTTGGCCACAGTACTGGGCCCAGTTTAACACTGTTCCGAGTTTCTACAGCCCCAGCTGGGGGGCTGGGGGGCCTTGGCCCCCAGTGG
This sequence comes from Pipra filicauda, assembly GCF_003945595.2. Taxonomy (NCBI): domain Eukaryota; kingdom Metazoa; phylum Chordata; class Aves; order Passeriformes; family Pipridae; genus Pipra; species Pipra filicauda. The sequence goes on along the minus strand of NW_024104808.1, from coordinate 134,185 downwards.
GGCTCCCTGGCCCCCTCTGTCCTCGTGGTCTCAGACCATGGCTGCTGCTCTTCTTTCAGCTACGTAATCTCTTCTTTTCCGGCCTGTTGTGATATGTTTAATTTTGCAGGGGTGCTGATTGGGTTAACACCAAGAATACCACCTCCTGGGGTTAACCACTTTCCAACTCCAGGGGAAAACCCTTTTTAACCCAGGACAGTCATGAACCATTTCAGTCTCTGACTCCTCACCTTGGCCAGTCAGTTCCTGGGAACAGCCCTGGCAGCGCAGCCCCCAAGGGCACATGATGTGCTGCTGGGCTGGAGAGGACCCTCCTCAGCCTGGGCAGCAGGGCTGCGGGGGGGGATTCCCTGACCCTCCCCAGATGGGCCCTTCCTGCCCACCAGCTCCTGCTCCAAAGGGCTTCCACACAGCCTGGGCCACTTGTCCCACTTGGGCACTGGAGCTGCCCCAGGGCATCTCTGGGCAGTGGCCAGCTCTGGGACTGCTCTGGCAAGTCATGGCCTGAAGCCACGAGTGTGGAATTTAGGAAATAGTTGAAATCTCTGCAGAAAAGAACTCTTGGTGACTGCTGAAGGCTTCATGAACAGCATTGCCACATCTTTTCTATTTTTTTTAAAATTAATCAATTTTTTGTAGGCGAACACCAGGACTATGAGACTTGTAAAGAGCAGCTTTAGACACGAACCCGCTGCAGCAGCGACTTCGGGATCGAGCAAAGCAGAAAAACAACGGCCACTTGTGTTATTTATTGTAGGGGTTGCCCCCCCTGAGCTGTGTATTTTTCCCGACCCACGGGGGTCCTGGGTGTCAGCCATGATGTTACCTGAAAGCTGGGACTGCTCAGGGCTGGAGCGTGGCCCCAGCACAGCCTCTCCCACAGAAGGACAGGGCAGAGGGGCTCTGGGCTGTGGGCAGCGAGGGCCAGCTGGGCTGGCAGGCAGCTCCGGGGCACCTCTGGGGCTGTCAGAGAGGGGCTGTTCCCGGGCCCTTTGGGCTTCTGGGGGCTTCTTTGGTCTGATTCTGTAGAAGAGACACAGAACTGAGGCAAGAGCAGCAGGACTACAGCTCCTGGCCCCTCAGATGGACCAATGCGGCCGCTCAGCTGGGCTGTGCCAGAAGATGACAGCTCCCAGCATGCTGAGGAGCCTGGCCCTTCCAGCTGGATCCCTGGGGTAGTTTAGTCTAGGCCTTCCTTGGTGAATCCAAGGAATCTCCCTGGGTGCCATCCTCCCCACTTCATCCCTAAGCCCCCCCAGGACTCCGCCAGCCTGGCAGGGCCACTCAGCCACCCCTGGGGCAGCTCAGGGTGCCTACAGGGGCCTGGGGTGCAGCAAAGGCCTTGTGATGGCTCCTGAGCAGCCCGGTGCTGGAAGAGCTGTTGAGTGGGGAAAAGCTCTTGCTGGTCAGTGGGAGAAAGAGAAAAGGTAACAAAAACCATAGTTTCAGTTAAGCTTGAGCAAACGTTATGCATTTAATGTGACTGAAGGGCTCAGAGGCCAGACTCTGCAGTGTGGGGACAGGAAAGGGATGTCCTGGGGGCACGCAGGGCTGTCTGAACATGGGGCTCCTTGGGATGTCCCAAGGAGACATGAGAGCAAAGTGGGGCCTGGAGACACTCTGAGGGCAGCTGAGTGCCAAGGGCTGAGGCAGGCCTGTGTCCCCAGGGGCACCCTGCCTGTTCCAGCCTGCGTGGTGGCTCCCTGGGACCCGTTGTTGGGGGCAGGTGCCATGTCAACAAGCACTGGGACCTGTTGCTAGCGGCCGGCAGCGTGTCACAGAGGGGCCCTTTGTGACACCCACTGCAGCAGGTGTGCTCAGCACGACCGTGGCCCACGGTGGGTCAGTGTCCGTCAGGACGGCGACCGGACAGGAGAGGAGTGCGGTGCTGGCGAGAAGCCCCCGACTGCAGTCCACGTCTTGTCCACGACCCTTGGTGGCCCCGTGGGAACTTGGTGTTTTGCTGAGGCGTTTTGCTGAAGCGTTTTTGCCTGAGGCATTTGGGCCGAGGCCTTTTGGCTGAGGCGCTTTGCCTGAGGCACTTTGCCTTGGCCTTTTGGCTGAGGCCTTTTGCCTTGGCCTTTTGGCTGAGGCCTTTTGCCTTGGCCTTTTGGCTGAGGTGCTTTGCCTTTGCCTTTTGGCTGAGGCACTTTGCCTTGGCCTTTTGGCTGAGACCTTTTGCTGAGGCCTTTTGCCTGAGGCACTTTGCCTGAGGCGATTTGGCCACGGCATTTTTCCCGAGGGTGTTCGACTCCACCATTCGGACGCCCTCCGTAGGCAGGCTCCCCTGTGTTCTTTGATTCACAGGATGGAGAGGAGACCCCCCGCCTGCCCCAGGCAAGCCTGGATGGAAGACAGCTCTTCCCAGGAGAGCCGCTCTCCAGGTCTGCAGCTTCCGTCCTCCTACGAGGTGACCACCATGCAGCCCCTCAAGCTCGGTGAGTGAGGGGCCCTGTGGGGCTGGGCAGGGCTGGGGCCCACCAGCACACCCTGTAGCACACCAGGATCCCACTTTCCTGGCCAGCTGACAACGGGGGTCCCCAGGGTCAGCCATGATGTTGCCTGAAAGCTGGGACTGCTCAGGGCTGGAGTGTGGCCCCAGCACAGCCTCTCCCAAAGAAGGACAGGGCAGAGGGGCTCTGGGCTGTGGGCAGCGAGGGCCAGCTGGGCTGGCAGGAGGCAGCTGTGCTGTGGGAGCCTGGGCCTTTCCTGCCTGTCTGCCATTGCCTTCCTCAGCCCGGGGCACTGGGGCTTTCCCAGGCATGGCAGCTCCTCTGCCGGGCACCCTCCAGCCAGGAGCTGCAAGGGAAGGCCGTGCCAAGGCAGTGGGCAGAGAGCTGGGTGGAGGGCAGATATCCTCTGCCCCCTCCTCTCGCTGGACCCTCTGCAGCTCTCCCTGCTCTTTCCCCCCTTAGATGCCAGCTGGTTGCCCATCTACAAGGAGGAGCAGGAAGCTGTTGATTCCATCCTGGCCTTTGTCACCAGCCCCAACAAGGTAACTGGGGCCAGCTGGAGGGGGGCTGTGCTGCTGTCTGCTGGCAGGGGCTGTGCTGCCCGGCTGCTGGAGGGGTGCTGGCAGGGCAGGTGCTTCTCCTGCAGGGTACTGCACCCCCAGTGCTGCGGTCCCGCTGGCTGTGTCCGCCCACTCACAATCCGTGTTTGTGTCTCTGTCCCCCGGCTGGCAGGAGGAGAGAGACAAGGCCACATTTCTTCAGAGCATCTCCGTGCTGTGCCGAAGCGCCTTGAAGCACGGCCTGACCCAGGGCCTGGATCTGTTCTGTGACATGTACCAGCTGGCAGAGAACATCAAGGTGAGGGCACTCTGGGCAATGTGGCAAAGGGAGCAAAGCCCCCTGGCACAGGCAGCCTGTGCGGACAGCGCTTGGGCGGGTCAGGGACTGGAGGCCCTGGGTGCTGGCAGCTGCCAGCAGGTGCCATCCTGGTTGTGCTCTGCAGGCGCTGCTGGAAGAAGAGCCAAGGGACCACCTGTGCACAGACCTTCGGCATCTTTCCATGCTGGCTCTGGAGAAATTGAGGTACCTGCCCATCCGTCATGGACCCCCTGGCCCAGAGGTCCGATGCCACCCGCACGAGTCATCGAGGGGCTGCTCCCAGCACCCGTGTGCAACCAGTGTCCTGCCCTCTCCCTGCAGCTTGGTGGACACAGCGCTGGAGGGCAAAGCCAAAAGCCTCCTCCGTGCGTGTTTCTCAAGTGTCTTCTGGCTGCCTGCAGAGAAGGAAATGCCAAAAGCAGACCTTGCCCTCTATATGAAGGTAAGTGCTGGCTAAGCTCCAGAGGCCTCCAGCCCCTCTGACCTTCTCCCTGGCTATCCCATGCTGCCACAGGAGCAGGGATCCCAGGCAGGGCAGGGTCTTTCCCACCCTCATGCCTCTGTCCTTTTCCCATGGGCCTGGCCGCATCCCGTGCCATAGGCTGCTCTGCCCTCTAAGACTGTCTATGTCCATGTCTCTCCAGGGAAGTGTGGGCATCCTCCTCCTCCTCCTGTGGCATAGGGGGTTCAGATGGCTCTCCTGGGGCTGGGAAGAACAGTAGAATGACTGCCATTGCTCTCTGTGTTCCTTGCAGACCCTGAACTCCATGGACAGCATGCTGAGGACAGTGGTGCTCAGCTTTCCTGCCTCTCGAGTCAGCGAGGAGCTGCAGGGCATCTTGGAGGTCTGGCACAAGCCAAAAGGGGGGGAGTCCCAGAGCTGTTCCTCAGCCTGGAGGGGAGGGTTTGCCCACTCCTGGCTGAGTGGTGCCCAGAGCAGTGCTGAACAGGCAGAGTGCCCTGCGGGGAGGGTGCCCACCTCCTGTGGGGAAGCTGGGGCAGGCCCCAGGCTCTTGTGGAGCACAGGGGCTGCAGAGGGTGGCACCTGCCCTCCTGCATGGCCATGAGGTTGGCTCTGGGCCTGTGTGCCTGACCTGGGCAGGAATCCAGGGGCAGACACCCCACTGCAGACTTTGCTGGAGGGGAGAGGAACCCTTGAGGGATGGGGCGAGCACGGCCCAGCAGTGGAGCTGTGCTGCTGGTGTTGGAGTCTGCTCCCAGGGCTCACCCGCTGCTTCTCTTGTCCCAGCTGCTGCTGGACTTTACCAGATGCGAGAGAGAGGCTGTGAGGGAGAGGGCCATGGCAAGGATCGATGTGCTGACCCGTGTGCTGTCCGACTATTCCACTCTGCAGGTAAGGACCAGGCCCCCTCCAGCCAGGCCATGCCCCCATCCCTGCTGCTCTCCATGCCAGGGCTGCTGCCCACATGGCTGCTCTGAGAGACGGGGACGCAGGGCTCTGCAAAGCCTGGTCTCTCCAGGAATCCAGCCCTGGGCAGACTCTCAGATGGGGGGCTTTGGCACCACCTTTGTGCCCTCAGCCCTTCTGCTCATGCCTCCCTCATCCAGGCCCATGCCAACGACAGAAGAGGCACTGCTGGACCTGTCTGCTCTGGGGAGATCCAGCTCCCACTCCTAGGAAAGCTGCTGGGGCGTCTCATCCTTTTCCGGTTCTCCGAGGAACAGACAAGCTGTGCAGCTTTCCATGCTCTTTTTGCCCTGGCTGAGTTCATCTGTAAGTAAAAAAGGCAGAGCAGTGGTGGGCTTCATCTGCTCTATCTCCTGAGAGATCTGCTTCCTGATCTCCTTTGCCCCTCCCAGCTGCTTCCCAGAGCTTCCCACTTGCCACTTTGCTGCAGATGCTGAGTGCTCTGCTCAAGGCCAGGACCTGTTTGCTGCTGCTCTCCTTCCTCCCCTTCCTTTCAGGAGCTTGCAGCCCACTGGTTTGTGGGCCCCACAGGCAAAGCCCCTCTTGACTTCCCTGTCCCAAAGCCACGTCTTCCCTGGTGGGGAAGAGCAGATCCCCCACCCTGGCTGGTCCCTCCAGTGCCTGTAGCAAGAAGCTGTTCCTGATGCCCTCCCGAAATCCTGGACTGCTCCTGTCCTGCCCCCTTGCCAGCAGATGCCAGGGAGGTTTGGTGAGCTTGCTGGCAAAGCTGCTCTGCCTTCCTGACTCTTGTGTGTTTGCCCTGGTGTTTAGTCGAATCCAGGCTAAAGGACAGAGCAGACCAAGTCCACCGGGAAGCCGTGACCACCTCCGCGCTGTGTTCTCTGAGCGCCAGGGACTGTGCCAAGGTAAGGAGCTGCGCCCTTGCTGGGACTCCTGTCCGTGGCACCAGCAGGGCACTGGTGTGAGCCAAAGGACCCCGCAGCAGTGGGGCTGGCGTGCCCTCAGCTCCCTGGGGAGAGGGTTCCCGCCGTCCTTGAGCAGGGACAGCACGAGGGCTGCACTCCAGTGGCCCAGCAGCAGCTTCAGCCCCAGCAGGAGCTCCAGTACTCCTGGCCACCAGCAAGTCCCTGGTTCTCGGTGGGGCCAGCAGCCTGTGCCCATGAGCCCTCCTCCCCCAGAAGGAGGACCCTCTCTGCTTATCTTCTGCCATGCAGGGACTGCAGGCACTGCTGCCAGCTTTGCTGTGGGCACTGCTGTCAGCAGTGGTGGGCACGTCCGGCCAGGGCCCCTCGAGCTGCTCAGCCAAGCAGCTCCATCAGGGCACTCAGCGCGACACGTCTTCCTTCCTTGCTACCATAGACCTTTGGAAAATACCTGCAGTCCCACGAGAGGACAGACGTCATCCTTGTGGCCATCGAGGCCATGGGAGATGCCAGCATCCTCGACCAGCAGGTGCCCAGCAGCCTGCTGGATGTGGCCTTGGAGGACCCGGACGTCTGGCTGACGGACGTAAGTGGCCTGTGGCTGCATTGTCGTGCCCTTCAGCCCTCTGGGGCCTTGTTCCTCCCTGCATCCCTCCCTCCCAAGCACACGTGACTCGGGCCCCCCCAAGCCACCTCAAGGCAGCAGAGAGGAATGGGAAGGGCAACTGAGCACATGGCTGCACTCCGGGGGCAGTGCCATCCTCACCTGTATCCCCTGCAGGCGCCCAAGATAGTCAGCAGCATCCTTGAGAGCCTGCCATACTGCAGCACACAGGCAGCGTGGGAGAGAGCGGAGTCACTGCTTCGCCTGATGACCAACCTGTACCCCACCACAGTGGTCATCCTCCTGTGCAAGGCGGCTCTTCAAGGAGACAGGTACTGGCCCTGACGGCCTTGAGGGTGGGCTTGTTCCCTGTGGGGAGAGGGACCCCAAGACTCTCTGGCTGCCAGAGCCAAGGAATGCTGCGGGACAGCCTGCAGAGTCAGGCCCTCCACCCCCCCACGCTTTCCAGCCCTGCTTCACAGCAGCCAAAGCTGGCCCAGCCAGCCCAGAGCCAGCACGGTGCTCCAGCCCCACGGGGAACACGCCCTCAGCCCCGTCCTGCCCACGCGGGCAGGGCCCCCGGGGACGCGCAGCCAGGGCTCCAAGGGGCAGGTTCTGGGGGGCTGCTCCAGGCCACAGCACTGTGGCTGAGGCAGCCCTGCTGACAGTGCTCTGCCTTCTCTGCCTTCCAGCACTGCGCCGGAGCTGTGGGAGCTGATGTCCTCCATGCCAGAGACACTGGCCAAGATCTTGGAGGACTTTGCCAACCTGCTGCACAGACAGTGCTTCCGCTGCTCCACAGAAGGCCCCCGCACCCAGCCCATGGCTGTGAGTGACCACTAAAGGCCCTGGTCCCCTCCCGCCAGCCCTGCAGGCTCTGCCGGCCCCTCACGGCTCTGTTTGCTCCTGCAGTCATCCTCCAGGAAGGCTGAGTGGGAGGAGTTGGCTGACGAGCCCGACGTCGAGAGCCACCAGGGCTGTCCAAACGTGAGGACGGCCAGGCTGCTGCTGGAAGGGCTCGTTGGGCTGTCGCAGAGAGCCGAGATGGTGAGCAGGGCGGTGTCAGGGGCAGCCCTGTCAGCAAACGGGGGCTGGGGCTGTGTGGAAAGCAGTGGCTTGGCCTGGCCTGGGACTCAGAATGTGGGGTGACTGCTCCAAATGCCCTCCCTGCCACGGTGGGGCCGAGGGTGGCTGCCTGGGGAGCTTTTCAGGCACAGCCCTCTTCACCCAATGGACATTCTCTTCTCTCTACAGGCAAGAAACATTGAACTCTTCCTGCCGGGCATGATGAAGATCCTGCAAGTTGGCAGCGAAGACGCCAAGATGAAGATCCTGCTGGCCTTGCAAAACGTTCTGCGTCAGCTGAAGAAGAGCAAGGCCAGCTTCATCGCTGTGCAACTTGTGGGGAGGCTCCTGCCCCTCTTTGACTCGGTAAGGCTGATGTGGAGCCTGAGCCCCTCAGATGGGCGCTGGGCAATGACAGCTGCCCTGCAGCCCAGCCCTGCGAGCAGCACTTGGAGCCAGCTCCACTCCCCTGGGCTCTCCTGGGATGGCTTCTGGGCCGTGCAGCCCAGTGCTGCTTCTTCTGGGATGTGAGGCCGCAGCCGCTGCCCTCCCCGCAGCCATGATCACGGCCCTCTTCACTGTGGGCAGGGAGCTGCTGTTTGCAAAGCTCCCTTTTCCTGCTTCCTGCCAGGAGTGCAGCGAGCTGCGAGAGCTGTCCATCCGCATGCTCGCAGAGCTGCTGCAGTTGGTGGTCGGCAGGGATGAGAAGAGGATGAGGAAGGAGGTGTGGCGGGCACTGGTGCCTCTCCTCTTCCGCATGAGCGACCAGGTCCCCAGCGTGGCCAAGGTACAGGTTTGAAGGCTGAGCCCTGACACACAGAGGGCTGGGCTGACACCCCCAGGGCTCCTGGGCATCGGGGCAGGGGCTGCTGACAGCGGGCAGCGCTCCCCCAGCACAGCCCATGGGAAGGTCCGTGCGGAGCCAGCGCCAGCAGGGGCAGAGAAGCTGGCACGGCCCTGTGCAACACCTGCCCTGCCTGCTCCTGCAGGGCTCGGCAGCAGCCCGTGACCACCACGGCCTGAGCAGGGGCATCCCCACAGGCTGTGTCAGAGGCCAGGCCTTTGAGCATCCATGCCTGTCCCCCAGGGCTGTTCCCAAAAGGCTCCCAGACATTTGGGCTAGGGCATGTCCCAGCTTCCTAAAGGCAGGATCCCCCAGGAATGTCTCCTTGCCCAGGCCCCCGGGCCATCTCTGAGCTCATGCTGTCCTGCAGGCCTCCAGGGAAGCCCTTCTTGCTGCCGCAGAGCTGCTGAGGTGGAAGACGCTCAAGCACCTGCTGCAGAGAGAGCGGCTGTGGGAGCTTGGAGCGTGCTTGGTAAGGACAAGCTGAGGGGCCCGGGCTGGGGGAGGGCTGCTCCCATCCCATGTCTGGGCTGGGGGCTCTGCAGCTGGGCAGAGCCTGGAGCTGCATCCCTGTTGCTGCCCTCAAGAACAGAGCCCCAGGGGCTCTTCTGCTGGCCCCTGTCCCTTCCCTGTAGCCAGCAGGAGGGGAGGCCTCTCCGTCCCAGGGGGTGCTGGCGAGAGGCACTGCTCCAGCCAACTGCCCCAGTGACAGCCCTGGAGAGACATGCCTTGTTCTCTCTGCAGCTGCAGAAGAGCAGGAGCAGGGCTGAAGACTTCATCCACCAGAGCCTGCCCTACCTGCAGGACCCTCAGGCCAACGTGCGCCTGGCGGCCGTCAGGTTCATCGGTGAGTGCCAGCCCCTGCAGTGCCTCTGGGGCAGCCTGGCCCCTGTGCCACTGCTGCCCCAGCAACGAGGGGCAGTCCTGGGGCTGCCCCAGCCCCGGCCACCCCGGGCAGGGCCTTGCCTCCCTCTGCCAGCCCTGCCCACACAGCACGGCTTGGTGGCTGCCTTGCTCAGTCCCACTGCCCTGAGCTTCTGGGGGCTCCTGGGCTCAGCCCTGCTGAGGGGGAGGAGGGGAGGACTGGGGGCCCTGCTGCTGGGAGCAGGCTGGGGAGCAGGGGCTAATGGAGCTCTGTGCCCAGGACTCATCACACGGCGCCTGAGGGAGCAGACCACAGACAGTCAGGCTGACATCCTGAGCGGTGAGTGGGGAGCGTGGTCTGTCGGGAATCCAGAGGCTCTCTGCAGACGGGGGTTTTTATCTGGGCTCTGTTTCTTTCCCTCACAGCACTTCAGCCCTTGGAGAATGACTGGGACATCTCTGTCAGCTCCCTGGCAGCTCGGACAACCTCCATTCTGAGGAGTCCTTGCGTGCAGCAAAGACCAAGAGGCCTCCTGCGAGCACTGCGCTGCTGCTGGCCGTGAGCCCGGCAGAGGTGCAGCTTGCCTTGGCTAAAGGACTGGGGCTGAATAAAGCTGCAACAACGTGCCCAAAGCCCTGGTGTCCTTCAGCTGTGTGGTGCTGAGTGTGCCGAGCCGACCGTGTCCTTCCTGGGCTGTCCCGCAGGCAGCGGGACGCTCCCCCCTCAGCACCCCTGGCCCCAGGCTTGTGGGACAAGCTGAGCCCTGGCTGGGGCTTTCCCTGGGAGAAGCCGCCTTGGCTAAAGGACAAGCTGCTGCCCGAGCCTTCTCACCCCATTTCAGGGCCACTGCCAATGTCACCCTGCCCTCTGCCGGTGTGAAGCTATTCCCCCTTGTCCTGTCACTCCAGGCCCTCATCCAAAATCCATCTCCAGCTCCCTTGGAGCCTCTTTTAGGCACTGGAAGGGGCTACAAGGTCACCCCAAAACCTTCTCTTCTCCAGCCTGGGCAGCCACAGTTATCCCTGTGTCCCCACACGGTGCCCCACTCTGTGACCCCTGTGTCCTCCCAGGCCCAGCACCCCAGGAGGTGGCACAGCAGCAAGCCCTGTGCTGCAGCCATGTGTTGGTTTGGACCTGGCTTCCCGCCAAGTCCCCGAGACCCAGGGAAAAAGCTTACTTCCCAGAGAGAAAAAAAAAACCAAATAGCAGAGCTAGAGCAAAAATATAGATGTACATATAGCACAGTTATATCCAGTAAGAATACTCATCATGGCTGGGCTTCGCAAACGAAGATTTGGGGAGGGCACTACCCACGTTTGTTGCAAGTGCGTTGGTGGCTAAAAAGGTCAATATGAGATAGACATGTCTGGTTGCAAAAGGCACAGCAGAAAGATTCCTTAGGTGGTATATTCTGCAAGGCACGATTCTTTCTGCATTGTCTTTTCTCCTCAAGTGTGATCCTGCTGCGTTCTCAAAAGCATCAGCAGCGTTATAGATGGGGTGTCTCCAGGCCTCCCGACTGGAGGTCAGAGTAGACCAGTTATGATGATCAATATGGCCAAGGCTGAGATGTTGTTTCAGGGAGTCCTTGTATCTTCTCTTTGGGGCTCCTCTCTTGCGGCAGCCTGGTGGCAAGTTCACCATAGAGCAGGATCTTAGGGAGGGGGTGGTTGGTCCTTCATCCTGGAGATGTGCCCTGCCCAGCACAGCTGTGTTCTCAGCAACATGGCTTCAGTACTTGTGACTGCTGCTTGTTCAAGAACAGATGTATTGGTCACATCATCTGACCAGTGGATGTTTAGGATTGTTCAGAGGCAGCGTTGATGGAAGCGTTCTAGGAGACACAGGTGGTGGCAGCAGATTACCCATGATTCAGATCCGTATAAGAGAGCAGACAGCACTATGGCTCTGTAAACACTGATCTCCGTACTTTTCTTCAGGTGTTTATTTCGCCAAACTCTTTTATGAAGCTTTCCAAAAGCACTATATGCCTTTGCTAACCTGTTGCCTATCTCTGTCAATCTTATCATCTGAGGAGATGAGGCTACCCAGGTAATTAAACTGCTGGGCTGATTTGAGCTCTGATTGGCCAATGGTGATATGGGGATGAAGGAAGACTTCCTGAGGTGCAGGTTGATAGAGAACTTCTGTCTTCTTTAAGCTGAGTTCCAACCCAAAGAGCTCAGCAGTGTCTGCAAAGCAGGATGTTAAACGCTGCAGAGCTGCTTCTGTGTGTGCAACAAGGGCGGCGTCATCAGCATAAAGCAGCTCCCGGACAAGATGGTTTAAGGTCTTGGTGTGGGCCTTCAGTTGCCTTAGGTTGAAAAGGCTTCCATCAGTACGAGTATTGAATGTAGATACCGTCCTGATCATCGAGGTCTGCCGTGGCCCTTTGGAGCATCCTGCTGAAAAAGACTGTGAATAGGGTAGGAGCGAGAACGCAGCCTTGTTTCACACCACTGGTTATTAGAAAGGGCTCAGAAAGTTCATCACCATATCTGACTTGGCCGTGCTGATCCTCATGGAGTGAGATGATCATTTTAAGGAACTTGAGGGGACAACCTAAACGTTCCAAAATCTGCCACAGACCTTTTCTGCTCACAGTATCGAAAGCCTTGGTGAGGTTGACAAAGGTTACATAGAGACCTTTGTTCTGTTCCCTACACTTCTCTTGCAGTTGTCTGAGAACAAATACCGTGTCTGTGGTGCTCCTGTTGGCTCTGAAACCACACTGACTTTCAGGTAGCATTCCTTCTGCTCTCGGGTATTAGTATGTTCAAGAGTATTCTTGCCAGGATTTTGCCAGCAATGGAGAGCAGAGTAATACCACAGTAATTTGAGCAGTCTGATTTAGTACCTTTCTTTTTATACAAAGTGATGATGACTGCATCTCGAAGGTCTGATGGTAGTTCGCCTGGTTCCCAACAGCGCACCACAAACTCATGAAATTTAGCATGGAGTGCAAGGCCTCCACGTTTCCAGACTTTGGGTGGAATTCCATCAACCCCAGCTGCCTTGCTGATTTTCACCTGCTGTATGGCCTTAAGGGTTTCTCCTAAAGTGGGGGCAGTATCCAATTCATATTTCACTGGTTGTTGTGTGATGGACTGAATTGCTGAGTCTTGGACTACACAGTTGGTGCTGAAAAGAGTCTGAAAGTGTTCAGACCATCGATTCAGAATGGAGGTTTTATCTGTTAGAAGCGTTTGCCCATCAGCACTGAGAAGAGGGCTTTGGGCTTGGTATGTAGGCCCGTATGCTGAATAAAGGATTATCTTCTTGTGTATACATATATATACACACACTGAACAGAATGAAAATTGGAACCAAAAATGAAGTTGAAGTCTACTCAACTGTTGGTCATAAAGTGGAATTAAGTTTAGGAGAAAACATAACCTAATTAGGAGGTTATGAAAGGCACATTAGTATGTGCTGGAAAAGTAATTTTTATATATGAAAACTATTTTATGCTTTATATTATCTGTATAATACACAGTCTTACACAAACAAACCAAGGATGTGCCTGAAGTTCACACTAAAGCTCTGTACTATATTTATTGCTCTCTGTGATCAGTGCTGCATTCAGGTTACATTTGACCTGCAGATGTAATGGAACCTCAGCAGAGTACAAGAGGGCAATCAAGAAAATAATGATCTTGGGGTGGCAAAGAGGTTTCTCTACATTGCTTTTCTGTGATGAAGAAATCACTGTCCCAGAGAAATCTTTGCAGGTGACAGGCTTGAAAAGGAAACACCTTCACAGCCAGAGCGAGGAGATCAGAAACCTTGCAAAATTCAACTGCAGCCAATGTGGAGGAATCTGACTTAGGCTTGGTTTTAAATATGACTAATACTCCTCTTCCTTTAGCAGATGCACTAATTCATTTCTATAACCTGCAGCCTCCCCCAAAGTGCAGAAACTCCAGAAGTGAAATTTGTTGAAGCTGAACATCAGATCAAAAGCTTCAGGCCTCTTCCAGCACGATTTCATCAGCTCTGCCTCCTCAAGAAGTCAGGAAAAAAATACAGCTACATGCAAAGTAAATGAGCAACTTTTTCTGACTCTGAAACCAGAAAATAACGACATGAAACCCAAATGCAGCACTATCACTTGTCTTTCCAAATGCCAGCATTAATTCTCTCTCTTGCAGCTCCCAGAGACTTGTCATCCTGATTATCCTCCCCATGCCCTTGGGGACATTTTTGGAGCCAATTTAGACTTCTAATATTTTTTCTCTCCTGGAGAGAGAACTGATTTTGCCTGCACATTGTAATCCCTTTAGAAGAACTTTTCCCTTTTCTCCCTAGTTTTCCTCACTTGTTGTTATTACTTTTTTCCCCTTAAGTTTAAAAATTAAAGCCTTTGCTCTGAAAGAGGGCGAAGGAAGAATGAAGAAGCTTCAAACCAAGGAGAAAAACCTTAAAATCCGAATTTCCATGAACAGCACAAGTCTCCTCCTGCATTAATGCCACCTCACGAAACGGCAACGGCCTCTGCAGGCAGCTGCCTAAAAACACCCACGGCTCCTCGGGAACACAGACATGCAATTGTTATATTTCCCCCCCCTAAAGCTTTCATTTTTCTCTTTACATTCAGCCCTTAGGTGACTCCCGAGAGCCCTCTGCAAAGCCATAAACTGACTCTTGGAGGAGCTTTTGGACACCCCCGGGATCCTCCCCCGCGCTGCCGTGGGGCCCGTGGGTGTGTGAGGGGCTGAGGGGTCGAGCGCCTGGACACTGATAAATAAATATCGGCGCGCAGGGATACGGGCCCGCCCCCGCCGCGCTGCGCAAACGGCGCAGGGATACGCAAACGGCGTAAGGCGGAGCCGCGGGCGGCAATGGAGCGGCGCTACGCAAATTGCGTAAAGGGGCCGGCAATGCCCGCGGCGCTACGCAAACAGCGTAAGGGGGGTGCCGGTAATGGCAATGGAGGGAGTTACGTAAGTTGCGTAAAGCTACGCAAATGGCGCAAGGGCCCTGCCTTTAGCGCTACGCAAATGGCGGAAGGACCCGGTGGCTTCCTAAGGGCTTGCGGAACCTTTCCCGGTTCATCCTAGTCCTCTCCAAAGGGCTCCCAGTTTGCCCCAGTCCCTCCCTAAGGGCTCCCATTTCCCTCCTAAGGGCTCCCAGTCGATCCTAGTCCCCTCCTAACGCTGCTGCCTTCAGTGCTACGCAAATGGCGTAAGGAAGGACCCAGTCCCCTCTTAAGAGCTCCCAGTTTATCCTAGTTTGTCCAAGAGCCTAAGGGCTCCCAGTTTATCCCAGTACCTCCCAGTCCCTTCCTAAGGGCTCCCAGTCCATCCCAGTGCGCCCCAGTCCGCTCCTAACGCCGCTGCCCACAGCCCTACGCAAACGGCGTAAGGGGCTCTGCCATTGCCCACAGCCCTACGCAAACGGCGTAAGGGGGCGCCGGTAACGGCAAGGGAGGGGAGCTACGTAAACTGCGTAAGGCTACGCAAATGGCGTAAGCGCCCTGCCCTCGGCGCTACACAAATGGCGGAAGGGCCCCGGTTCCTTCCTCGGGGCTCCCAGTTTATCCCAGTACCTCCCAGTCCTTTCCTAAGGGCTCCCAGTTCATCCCAGCTATCGCCGCGTTCTCACGCTTCCAGAATTTTCTCCCTCCGCTTCCCAAATATAAAGGGACTTTCTGTGCTGAACACCGAGCCGGGAGCACTGACGGGCTCGGCGCAGGGGCCGTGTGGTATTTGGTTTCTCTACAGTTCGTGTTTTTATAATGAAGGGGGAAGGGAAGGAAGGGAGCTGCTCCTGCCAGCATGCCAATAATATGCTGCAAAGGACTGGAGCTCTCAGAGCCAATTAGTCCACCACTGAACCATTTAGCTGCTGAAATAAATCCAGTCCCAGGCACAGAATGAGCAGGATTCCAGACAGAAAAGCCTGTGTGGGTACTCAGGGCATTGAGCTCGTGCGGATTCGTGCAGAGATGCAACTTGGTACATTTTAGTACTGAGTGCTTTTGATACACGAACTGGCCACCGAAACTCCCTCGGGTCACAAAGTGCAAAGGTGGGACAGCTTTATCCAGAACACATAGACCACACAATTTCTCAAAGGTGGATCAGAATCTGTGCCAGCCTGTGGTGGAACCATGAAAGCCACCCACAGGAGTTGCATTTCCCATATGGATATCAGGTGGGGACAAGTCCCTGCCACAGGAATGGAAAATCCATGGTGGGGTGGGAAGGGCCAAGATGATGCCCTGGCAGAGAAGGGTGGATGTGCCACTGCAACATCTCCCAGTAACGCTACTGTGGGTGGAAAAACACCATTAAGGTGGGACAAAGTCTAGGAAAGCAATGGCAGAGTCTGTCTCCTCTAAATGTGATGTCTCCATCATCCAGACACAAAGCCGTGCTTTAGACCTCCCTGCACCTGTCTTGTTTTTCCAGCTCCTTAACTGCATCAGAACAAGACCAAAAAAATTACTTCTTTTTATATTCTTGTAGTGAGTTGACCCTTGCCAGATACCAGGTACCCACTAAAGCCGTTCTCTCACTCTCCCTCTGCAACTGGGCAGAGAAGAGAGAAAAAAAAAACAAAACAGCTAAGGATTCATAAGTAGAGATAAGAGCTGGGAGAGGTCAGTGACTGATCACCTTCATGGGCAAAACAGACTCAAAGTGGGAATAGTACTTAAATTTATTACTAACAGGATAAGAGCCAAAGAGTGAGAAATAAAACAGTCTTAAAAACACCTTCCCCTCACCCCTCCTTCCATGTTCTCCCTCCTCCCCCCCAGCGATGCAGGGGGACGGGAATGGGGGTCACTGTCAGTTGTTTCTGCCGCTGCTCAGGGAGAGGAGTTGGAGTCCTTCCCCTGCTCCCGTGGGGTCCCTCCCACAGGAGACAGTCCTTGATGGACCTCTCCAACGTGAGTCCATCCCTCAAGCAGCAGCTCTTCCCAACCTGCTGTCCCGTGGGTCACTCCTCCATGGGGTCAGTCCTTCACGGATGAGCTGTACTGGTGTGGGTCCCCCACAGGGGCCACGAGTCCTGCCTGGGAAAAACCTGCTCCAGCCTGGGCTTCCCTCTCCACAGGCTGCAGGTCCCTGCCAGGACCCTGCTCCATCCTGGGCCTGCCACGGGGTCACAGCCTCCTTCCTGCACCCACCTGCTGCAGCGTGGGAGCCTCCATGGGCTGCAGGGGGGTCTCTGCACCCCGATGCTCCCCCAGGGGCTGCAGGGGGGTCTCTGCACCCCGATGCTCCCCCAGGGGCTGCAGGGGGGTCTCTGCACCCCGATGCTCCCCCAGGGGCTGCAGGGGCACAGCTGCCCCACCCTGCTCTGCCCCACGGGCTGCAGGGCCTCAGCTCCGGCACCTGGAGCACCTCCTGCCCCTCCTCCTGCCCTGCCCTTGGGGTCTGCATTGCTGTTCCCATGGTCTCACTCCGCTCTTTCCTGGCTGGAATTCCTTCTTTTTCTTAAATATGTTATCCCAGAGGTGTTACTGTCACTCCTGACTGGCTTGGCCTTGGCCAGCAGCAGGAATTTTGTCCTGGAGCTGGCTGGCATTGGCTCCACGGGACAGGGGAAGCTTCTGGCAGCTTCTAACAGAAGCCACCCCTGTAGCCCCCCCGCTACCAAAACCCAGCCACAGAAACCCACTGCACCCAGTTACTTCCACTTGCCCCAGGATGGTTCCAGTTCCCATCAGGATGATCCCAGTCACTCCCAGTCACTTCTAGTTTATGCCAGTTGCCTCCAGCATGTACCCTGTCACTCCCAGTTACTCCCAGTTGCTTCCAGCAGGATCCCAGTTGCTCCAAGGATGTTCCCAGTTGGCTTCCAGCATGGTCCCACTGGCTCCCAAATCCCCCCTGTGTAGTTTCAGTCACTCCCAGTTTGATCCTGCTCCCTTACAGTCACTCCCACTATGATTCCAGTATGGTGCTGGTCACTCCCACTATGATCCCAGTCACTGCCAGTCACTCCCAATAGGATTCCAGTTGCCCCCAAGGTGGTCCCAGTTGCTCCCAGCCACCCCCAGGATGGTTCCTTTCACCCTCAGGGACTCCCGGTCTGAGTCCAGTATGATCCCAGTAACTTCCAGACACTTCCAGTATGAAGCCAGTTTGATCCCACTCATCCCCAGCAGGCCTGCAGTCCCTCTCACACACCCCCAGTATTATTGCAGTCACTCCCAGTAAGACCCCAGTATGACCCCAGCAGGGGCCCAGCTGCTCCCAGTATGATCCCAGTTGGGGATCACCCCTACTATGGTTCCAGTCACTCCCAGAATGATCCCAGTCACTCCCAGCCACTCCCTGTATATCCCAGTTGCCTCCAGCATGCTCTCAGTCAGTCCCAGTATGATCCCAGTCTCTCCTAGTAGGATCCAAGTTACCCCCTGCATGGTCCCAGTTGCTCTCAGTCACCCCACTGTAGTTCCAGTCTCTCCCAGTATGGCTCCAGTATGATCCCAGTGACCCCCTATACGGTGGCAGTCACTCCCAGGATGAACCCAGACATTCCCTGTCACCCCAGGATAAAGCCATTTGCCCCCAGCAGGGTCCCACTTGCTCCCAGTCACTCCACTAGAGTTCCAGTCCTTCCCAGTAGGATCCCTGTCAGTCCCAGTCTCTCCCAGTATATGCCAGCTGACCTCAGCATGCTCCCAGTCAGTCCCAGTACACTCCCAGGCAGTCCCAATATGATCCCAGTCACTCCTGGTCTCTCCTAGTATATCCCAGTTGCCCCCAGTGTGGTCCCACTCACTCCTGAATGCTCCCAGTAGCTTCCAGCATGATCCCAGTTACTCCCAGCCACTCCCAGTCACGCCCAGTGGGGTCCTAGTGCCTCCCAGTATGATCCCAGTCAATTCCAGCGTGATCCCACTTGCTCCCAGTATATCCCAGTTGCGCCAACACAGTCCCAACTGCCCTCAGAATGCTCCCAGTCACTCCCAGTATGACCCCAGCCACCTTCACTGTGGGCCCAGTTGCTCCCAATATGATCCCAGTTGTGCCCAGCATGGTCCCAGTTCCTCCCATCCCAGTTGTGCCCAGCATGGTCCCAGTTCCTCCCACTTCCTCCCAGTGGGATCCTAGTAGCTCCCAGTTGCCCCAAGCATAGAACCAATTGTTCCCAGTATGATCCTAGTCTGATCCCAGTATGATCCCAGTACAATCACAGTTGCCACCAGTATGATACCAGTGACTTCCAGACACTTCCAGTACAAATCCAGTTTGATCCCACTCATCCCCAGTATGGTTGCAGTCCCTCTCACACACTCCCAGGATTATTGCAGTCACTCCCAGTATGATCCCAGTATGATCCCAGTATGACCCGAGTAGGGGCCCAGTTGCTCCCAGTATGATCCCAGCTGCCCCCAGTGTGGTTCCAGTTGCTCCCAGTCACCCCTACTGTGGTTCCAGTCACTCCCAGTATATCCCAGTTGCCTCCAACATGCTGCCAGGTGCTCCCAGTATGATCCCCGTTGCCCCAGTTCTGGTCCCACTGGATCCAGTTTGGGTCTCGGTGTATCCCAGTGTCCCCCCTGTCCCCCACCCCGGTGTCACCCCCTTTTCTCTCCCCACAGAGCTCCTGAGCCGGCGGCGGCCGCACCCCCTCCCCGGGGCCTCGGGCCCAGCCTGGACCCCCCCTGTCCCTGTGAGGATTTTGGGGGGGTCGTGTGTCCCCCCCTCCCCTGCTGTCACTCTGCCTCCGCCCGGCTGCTCCCAGTGATCCCAGTAAAGCTTCCCAGTTCTCCCCAGTCCTGGTTATTGGGGGGCAGTGGGGGAGGAGCTTGAGGGGATCCCAAGGGGTGGAGCCGAGTTTGGGGGGGGCAGAACAGGCCCCAGGATGGATTGGGAATGGGGACTCCCCTGTGTTCCCCCTGTGTCAACCCCCTCTGGGAGGGTCTTGGTGGGGCATCTGTCCCTTAAAAGGCACCCAGCTCACCCAAAAAGGTGCTGGGACCTCCCTAAATCTCCCCACAGGCCCTGGAGAACCCCCCAAACACGCACAGAGCCCACCCAGGACCCCACCTAACCCCTTTTTTTGGGGTGGTGGGACCCCAAACTGAGTTGGAGGAAGCTCGGGATTGGGGGGATGATGTGGAAGATGTGAGAGGAGGGAAAAATGGGAGCTGGGACCCCCAGAGTAATCCGGGGGGGGAGGGGTGGGGATTAAGGAGACTATGGAAAAGTGGAAGGAACAGGGAGAAGGGTGGAAAAGGGGGTCTGGTATGGCAGAGGGTCCCATGGGGGTCTTTGGGCACAGGCAGGTTGGCAAAGGGGGGTGCCCCCCTGAGCTCCCAACTTCCTGTGGGGTGCTGGAGGCTGCTGGATCCAATCTCAGACTTCGATTATGCCAACAGTTTCAGTTTAGAGGAATTACAGAGGTGTGACTGAACCACTTTTGTTCCCGAGGTTTAAACGATCGTAAATCAGATCTATTGATAAAAAGGAATTTATTTAGAGATACAAATGATCAGACAAAAGATGTTAATCAGAATTATTAACTGCACAAGAGAAACACTAAAACTACCAGGAGTACAGGATAAGATAGGACAGTGCTCTACATTAAAGCAATTGTTGAAGCAATTCTACTCAAGTTGGCAAAAAAGCAATAATTCTCAATTAGAGATGGATGGAACTCCCCCAGACCAACGCTCGTGGGGAGATCTCTGCTCTCAACCTCCAGCAGTGACCTTGGGGGGGTCCCCAGCCAGGGTAGGAATCTCCACACACACCCCAGGAAGGGTTCTGTTGGAAGAAGCTGCCCCTGTGAAAGGGGACTGACCCTTTCTGGTCAAAAGGGATGGACTGACAGTCACTGGACTCCAGGGGTTGTCTCACCATCAGGGGCTTCATTCGGGGTGGAAGCAGCGGCCGAAGCTCTTCCTGCAGTCAGGGCACTGGTAGGGCTTCCCTTACTGGTGGGTCCGTTGGTGTCTGGTAAAGTTAGAGCTGTGGGTGAAGCTCTTCCCACACTCCCCACACTTGTAGGGCCTCTCTCTGGTGTGGATGCGCCGGTGGGTGACGAGGGTGGAGTTCTGGTTGAAGCCCTTCCCGCAGTCGGTGCAGCGGAAGGGCCTCTCATCCGTGTGCGTCCGCTCATGCCTGAGGAGATTCCAGCTGGTCTGAAACCTCTTCCCACATTCCCCACACGTGTAGGGCCGTTCCCCAGTGTGGATGTGCTGGTGTCGGATCAGATGGGTGCTCTGCCTGAAACTCTTTCCACATTCCCAACATGTGTAAGGACGTTCCCCAGTGTGGATGTGCTGGTGTTTGCAAAGGTTGGAGCTGTCACTGAAGCTCTTCTTACATTCCCCACATGTGTAAGGACGTTCCCCTGTGTAGATGTGCTGGTGGGTAAGGAGGCTGGTGATCCACCTAAAGCTCTTCCCACATTCCAAGCACTGGAAGGGTTTCTCCCTGCTGGGAGGCTGCTCAGGGACCACCAGGTCAGAGCTCCCCCTCAAGCTCCGGCCCCTTCCCGGCACAGGCTGGCTCTTTCCTCCTCAGAGCACCCTGGGATGGCTTTGGAGCCCCTCCTGCGGGGGGATCTCCGGCCCTTTTCCTCCCCGCTGCCTTCCTGCGCCGGGGAGCCCTTCAAAACGGCCTCTCCCACCAGGGTCTCACGGGGGGATTTGTCCTCCGGGCTCTCCGTCCTCACCTCGGGGCCTGGGGCAGGAAGCAAGAAGGACAGGCAGGGGATTTGCCTCCGGCCCACAGGGAAGGCCAAGGACATCCCCCCAACTCCGGCCCCGGCAGGACGGCGGCGCCAGCGGGGTTGTCCTGCAGCCGGGGCCATGCTCGGCTGACAGAGCCAGCACAACACCCGCCCAAAGGGACACTGACTTCCTCCTCACCTGCCTGGGGGGACCAAGGCATCTTCCTCTTCCTCGCAGCCTCCTCCTCCATCCGCCCAAGCTTTGGGAAGGACAAATCCTGATGGGGGGAAAACAAGGGCTGAGCGCGTTGGCTTGGGGGTTCCTCCTGCCCAAGTCCATCTCTAGAACTCACCGGGCATCCTGTGTCCATAAAAACCTCCAAAACACCAAGACTCAGCCCAGAAAACCCCAAATTATTGAGATTCAGGCAAAGGCCTATAAGAAATAGTGAGAAGACTCCTGCCCCTCCAAACTGAAAAAAGTTGAGATTCACCTAAAAAATACTCTAAAATGTGAAGATTAGGCAAAAAAATTCTCCTAAGATTTCCCCCTCTCTGGTTTCCCCCCTCTAGGGTTCAGAGAGTCTCCCCTATCTGGGATGCTGGGGGTTCTACCTAGAGATGCTGGGAGTGTTGGGGGTCCCAAGGGTCCCTTCTCCTCTGATTCTCGCCTTCGGGATGCCGCATTCCCAGAAATTCCCCCTCTCCAGGTTCTCCACTTCGTTGTCCTAGGGGATCCCAGGGGTCCCCACTGTCCAGGCTTCCCCTTCTCTGTGCCCCCCCTTTTCAGGCTCTCAGGGCTCTCAAAGCTCCTCCCTATCTCCAGCCTCCCTCGCTCTCCAGGAATCAAGGCATGGGGACACCGAGGCACCCCCACGGCAACCCCGCTCCTGCTCTCCCCACTCCCCTCAGCCTCCCCCTCCCACCCCTTTCCCATCAGCCCCCCAAACCACGGCTCCCCCCAGCTCCCTTTTGGGGTGACCCACCCGCTCTTTTCACTTCTCTCTGTACAAAATTGCTTCCCAATATCCAACCTAAACCTCCCCTGGCACAGCTCAAGACCCAGCCCTCTTGTCCTACTGCTGCTTCCTGGCACAACAGCCCCACCCCCACCTGGCTCCAACCTCCTGGCAGGGACTTGCAGACAGTCAGGAGGTCTCCCCTGAGCCTCCTCTTCTCCAGCCTCAACACCCCCAGCTCCCTCAGCCTCTCCTCACACCACTTGTGCTCCACTCCCTTCCCCAGCCTCGCTGCTCTTCTCTGCACCTGCTCCAGCCCCTCCAGGGCCTTCCTCAACTCAGGGGCCCAGAGCTGGACACAGCACTCCAGGGGTGGCCTCACCAGCGCTCACTCCAGCCCAACAATCACTTCCCTGCTCCTGCTGACACACTCTTCCTCACACAGGTCCCTCTGCAGAGCCCTCCTGCCTTCCAGCACATCAACACACCCCCAGCTTGGGGTCACCTGCACATTTGCTGATGAAATGCCTGGTTCTGCAGCAGCTGCAGATGCTCAAGGGGCAGCAGGACCAAGTCAGGGGCCTGGGGGGGCCTGGGGGGCTTTGGGGTCCAGGAGGGTCCTGGGGGAGCTGGGGAGGGGCTTTGGGGATTGGGGGTACAGACCAGGACAGATCAGGACAGACCAGGACAGAGCAGGACAGACCAGTACCTCCTCACTGCTCCCCAGATCTCTCCTGGAGCTGGGCCACGTTGTCCTGGGACACCTGAGCCACCCCCAATGCCCTCCCAGTACAGCCCAGTGCCCCCAGTACAGCCCACTGTGTTCCTGTCCCAGGGTGCCGGGTGATCCCTCTTTGGGGGGGGTTGGAAAGGATTTGACGGGGGGGCTGTGGGAGATCTGGGGGGATTTGGAGGGGTTAGAATGGGATTTGGGGGTTTTGAGAGGCATTGGTTGCATTTGGGAGAGTTAAAAGGGTCTTGGGGGCATTGGGGGGTCAAAGGTATCTGGAGGGGATGGGACTAAAAGAAAAAGAGGTTGGGGGATATTTAGTGGGGGGTAATGGGGCCTAGAGGGGGAGAGGAGTGGCTTCCCTACGAGCAAGTGAGTCCTGAGACCCCCTTCGTGTCCTCAAGACTCTTTTGGTGTCTCCAGCTCCCCCCTTGGCACCCCCAATTTCATTGTCCACAAATCCCTCGCCACTGTCCCCAAACCCCATCCCTGATGTTCCCAACCCTCCATCTCACCCCAGGAGCCTCCCCTGGACCCTCTGAACGAAAACGCTCCCCCACACCCCCGCTCACAGAAAGGCCAAGGGCATCTGGGGACACGTTGGGGACAGTCAGGGGGCTTGGGGGGCACTGGGTGATTACTGGGGGATACTGGGACACACTGGGGGGAACCAGGGGGCACTGGGAGGACTGGGGGGTTACTGAGGGACACTGAGAGGGCACTGGGAGGGACTGGGGGGGAACTGGGGCACACTGGGGGGCACTGGGAAGTTACTGGGGGATTACCAGGACACACGGGGAGACACTGGCAGGTTACTGGGCCATACTGGGGGTTACTGGGTGCTCACTGCAGGATCACTGGGCCATCCTGGGGGACAGTGGGAGGTCACTGGAACACACTGGCAGGTCACTGAGGGGGTTACTGCGCCATACTGAGGGTAACTGGGAGGTCACTGGGATATACTGGGGGCACTTGGATCCCCTTACCCAGATGTGGTACATCTCCCCCTCCAGATTTTGGGGGGCATCCCTAGAACCCCTCCCCTTGGGGCTGGGGGACCCCTTGAAGCCCACTGCTGGGCTTTAGGGGACCCCCTAAAATCCCCTCAAAACCCCTGAAATCCCCCCCTCGACCCATCGAAACCTCCTCAAGGGCCCCTCATCCCTCCCCAGCACCCTCTAAACCCTCTCAGTGACCCACAAAACCCACCTGAGACTCTCCAATCCCATTCAGGGACCCCCAATTCCCCCACGGGCCCTCCAAACCATATGGGACACCTTAAACCCCCTAGAGACCCCAAAACTGCCTCGAAGGTCCACGCAAAGCCTCCCAGGAACCCCAAACCTCCCCAGAGACCCCCAAAGCTCACCTGGGACACCCCAAATCTTCTCAGAAAACAAAACCCTCATCAGAGCCCCCCAAAACTCTTCAGGGACCTTCAACCTCCCCCTCGAGTCCTTTCAGGGACCCCTCAAAACGTCCCCGGGAACCCCCGAACCCCCCCGCTAAACCCTCCCGAACCCTCCAGCCTTTCCACCCACACCCGCGCTCCCCGCAGCCCCCGAGGGGATCCCCAGACCCCGCTCTCGCCGCCCCCCCGCCAACTCACCCAGCGAAGCGCAGCGGCCGCAGGCGAGTCCTGCTCACTCCCGACCACGAGGCCAAAATGGCGCTCGCTCCGCGCGCCCTCCGCCTTTACAGACCCGCCCCGCAGCCAATCAGCGCGCGGCCACGGCCCCTGCCCGCCCTTCGCCACGCCCCCACCTGCGCGGTGCATTGTGGGAGTTGTATTCCCTGCGGTGGGGGAGGATCGGACTTGTTGGGTTTTAGTTTTTCTGTCTTCTTTTATTTTCTCTTTTTTATTTCTTTCTTTTCTTTCTTTTTTCTTTCTTCTTTGCTTTTTCTCTTTTTTTCTTTCTCGTTCTTCTTTTTTTCTTTGTTCTGTTTTTTTCAATTTTTTCCTCTTTTTCTTTCTTGTTTTCTCTTTTTTCTCCTTTTTCTTTTTTTTCTTCCTTTTCTTTGTTTTTATTTTTCTTTTTTTTTTTTTTCCTTTTTCCTTGTTTTTTATACATTATTTTCTATCAGTTGTACTTTCAATCAGTTGTACTTTCAAGGAAAATGTAAACACATATCAAAACAATCTCTAGGTACATATCTTACAACAACAGATAATCTGCCATTGTTCCAGGTTTGTGAGGATTCCCAAGATCAGAAACACTGAGACACCAAGGGTGGAAGCCAAGCAACTTTATCCTGTCCCTTGCCACAGCCTTCAATCCACACCCAGCCCTGGATTTCTGCAAAGCCCCTGGGCAGGAGCAGGAGATGGAGCTGGTGCTCGGCGGGAGGGGCAGCAACAACAAACCTGTGTCTTTGGCACAGGGGAAGGAATTTAGTGCTTGAGGGGTTACATTCCACAGGCTCCCCTGGGGATCAGCTCATGCTCGGGCAGAGAGAACAGCAAGAACATTCCTAATAAAAATGGCAGAGGGAAGGGAGCGGAGGGGGAGCAGGGGCAGGAAAAGGAAGCAGAGCGATGGAAGATGGGCTGGGGCGGTCGGGGCTGGGGGAAGGCAGGCTGGACAATGCCTTGTTTGGTCCAGCAGCTGGACCAGCTCCAGGGCAGATGTCGGGGGAGCCTCTGCCACAGGGACATGGACAAACAGACGCTACAAAAGCTCTCAGAGGGGTTGGGGGCTCTGGGCAGGGCTGCGCTCTCGCCTCAAACCAGGATATCCCAGGGCAGTGGAACAGCAATTCCTGTCAGCTCCCAGCAAAGATTATTGGGCTTTGCACTGGGCAAATATTGACGCTCCAGCTTCTTCTTCTCTTTTTAGAACTTTGAGCTTGCAGTCGGGTAGAAGGGCTGGTGGGGGAGTGGGAAGAGACCCACTGAGGGACACATCTCATCCCTCAGTTAGATGGAGCTAAACCCCTAATCTTGCTTAGGAATAGCTGCTGATGCTCAGTTGTCTTCTTTCCCTTCTGCTTTAGTGGGATATTACATTTCCCTGCAGTATTGGTGATAGAAGGGTATGTCAGCAGGAATGGTTTGGTTCTTACAGAAAGCATGAACGCATTTTAAGGAAGGTATTTTTACTTAAGTGAGGCCTCAAAAAAAACCCCAAAACCCCAAAAGTAATATAAGTGCAGAATAAAGTGAACTTTGGGGTTTTCTTTTTAATTTTTGGGTAGTAAAAGCCATCCCAGTTAAGGACAGCAATTTATTGCATTGCTGAAAAAAACCCCCACCAACAAACAAAAAAAGAAATCTGACTTTGTTCTCTTTCAGATTTGTTTTTGATCATAAGAATCCTTCTAGTGAAAAGGGCTAATTTACTCTTTCTAGAGGAATATTTTAAGTGTGATCATCACAATATCACTGCTGCTTAAAAGCTCTAAAATAGGACACTGACCTTGAACGTGTTCCTGTGTTTAGGATGTGGTGCTTAACATTCAAGAAACAATAGAACTGCAACTCATTTATTAATGTGTCATCTCAAAATGTGAACTCTTGCTCTGTAAAGACATGCCACAAGGATTGTAGAAAGCTTGCAGTATCCCAGGAAGTACATGTGGTATTTTATCAGTCTAAATATGCATAAGATTTTCAAGATTTCTGCTGACAATACTCCATAACTAAAGTAAATTTTCCCTTTGGTGCTGCACTAGTTTATGATTTAATTGTTACTGACATTCCACCAGTCACATTATTAGCTTCACCAAATGAAAGGGAAATAATCCTGTATTAATTAAAGAGAGCACCTGAATTCCCTCACTCATCTTATCCTTGGCTGTCTGAGACAGTGATGCACTTCAGCTTCCCTACAGAAACTTCCACTAAAAAAGAGCTTGAGGTGATAGTGAGAGATCCATATTGAAGGGTGTGCCTGAATTATCTTTAGGGAGGAGACTTTTTTTGGTGGGTCACTCCTCTCTGGAGTTTTTTTCCCTTTCTTTTTGTCAGAGGCTTTGGAAAAGGTGTTTTGTCAAGAGAATAATATTCATTTATAGCAATGTGAACGGTTTCTATGCTGTACCAGTGAAGGCAGTCATCTAAATACCCAGACCCATGCCCTTGAAAATAAAACAAAGAGAAAATATGGAGTATTTGTTTGAAACCAGATAAACTGAATGTAGTTCAGTAACATGGTAAGGGAATTGCTGTTATTTCACAGAGACATTTCTTTGTCTGCTGGAACTGAGGGGGGCAGCAAAAGCTAAAAGCCTTGCTCTGTTTCTTTGTGAACACACTGTGGGTAAGTTCAAAGGAGCATTCAGAGATTGTCTTGTGTGAGCTTTTCCCCCTCAGATCAAAACAAGGAGTAATTAATGATAAATCCAGCAGATGACTTTCAAGTAATAACTTGGTCCAGTTTGTCCAACTGTGTACAAAGAGGTGAGGAAAATCTGGAACTTTAGAAGGGTTAGTTTTTTACCTCATTAGCAGGATATCCAGGGGTGCACCAAGTGCCTGCCAGTGAGATTTAGCATTAATTACTCCTTGTTTTGATCCTGGAGGAAAAAAAGCTCACACAACACAATCTCTGTGGACCCAACAGAGAAAACATCTCCAGGATCTTGTCAGAGCACAAACCTGCAAACAGGGATGACAGGTCAGAGAATCACAGAATCATCAAGGTTGGAAGAGACCTTCCAGATCTTCTAGTCCAACTGTCAACCCAGCACCACCAGAATCACCCCTAAACCCCATCCCAAAGCTCTACATCCAGATGCCACCTGAATGCTTCCAGAGACTGCACCACCTCCCTGGGCTACTTGTTCCAATGCCTGAGCACTCTCTCAGTGGAAAAAGGGTTTTTGAATATCTAATAGGAACCTTGCCCAACGCAATTTAAGGCCGTTTCCTCTCTTCCTGTCACTAAAGGCTTTAAAGAAGAGACCGACTCCCACACCCACTAAAACCTCCTTTCAGGTCATTGTAGAGAGCAATGAGGTCCCCCCTGAGCCTCCCCTTCTCCAGACTCAACAAGCCCAGTTCCCTCAGCCGTCCCTCAGCAGGCTCTTGTAAATAGTCTCTCTCCATTTTTCTTGTTGGCTCCCTTCAGGCACTGCAAGGCCATAATTAGGTCACCCCAAAGCCTTCTCTTCTCCAGCCTGAGCAATCCCAATTCTCTCAGCCTTTCCTCACAGCAGAGCTGCTCCATCCCTCTGATCCTCTTGATGGTCCCCTCTGGACTCGCTCCAGCAGGTCCATGTCCTTCCTGTGCTGGAGCCCAGAGCTGGAGGCAGCTCTGCAGGGGTGACAACATTACAGCCCTGTGTGTTCCAGCAAGGACACTGTGGAACCTCCTGGAGTAAAGGGGCCATTGTGACACTGTAGGGCCTTCTGGAGCCAAAGGAACCCTGGGACACTGTGGAATCTCATGGAATCAAGGGAGCATTGTGCCATGAAGGGCCTCATGGAACCAAGGGAGCCCTGAGACATTTCAGGACCTCATAGAATCAGGGGCCATTGTGACACTGAGGAACCTCAGGGACTCAAAGGCCACTGTGACACGGCAGGGCCTCATGGAACCAAAGGAACACTAAGACTTTTCCAAACCTCATGGAATCAAGGGGCCACTATGACACTGCAGAGCATCATGGAGACAAAGGGACCCCAGGACACTGTGGACCTAAAGAAATCAAGGGCCCACATTGGCACTGTGGAACCTCATGGAATCAAGGGGGCTTTGTGACATGCAGGGCCTCATGGAACCAAAGGAATCCTTGTGACATTGTGGAACCTCATGGAATCAAGGGGCCATTGTGACACTGCAGGGCTCATGGAACCAAAGGATTCCTGGGACACTGTGGAATCTCATGGAACCAAGGGGCCACTGTGATATGTGGGGCCTCCTAGAACCAAAGGAGTCCTGACACATTTTGCAAACTCATGGAATCAAGGGTCCATTATCACACTGCAGAGCCTTACAAAGCCAAATGGACCCTGCGACTCTGTGGAACCTCATGGAATCTAGTGGCCATTCCCACACTGTAAAACCTCATGGATACTGTCAGGTTCCCATTATTAAGAGACACCTCTGCCCAAATTCAGCTGCAAAGGAGACCATGTGCCAAAGTCAGCAGTCCAGCTTTGATTTAACAGTAAATAGGAGGGAGAGAAAGAAATAGAGAGAGAAGAAGGGGTGGTGGGAAGCCAGTGAGAGAGAGACAGAGATGAAGTAAATGTATCACACCATGGAGATCCCTGAGGCTCCCACCGGTCCTTCTTCACCCTGCTCTGCTCGGTGGAGGGTCCCCAAGTTGTGCTTCTGGGCTATCACTTTTATACAGCCCAAGCCCTGGGTATTCAGGGGGGTAGATGCTGTTCCCACAGCTTGGGCTGGCACGTGGACAAGGACTTGCTTCCTTTCCCACAGCTTGCCACAGTGGGAGTTTTCCCACTGTGCTTCCAGTCTGCAGGTGGGAATCTTTGTCTGGATGGGTTCCCCAGACCTGCCTTACCAGCCCTGCCTTCCTGTTGGGGCTGTCTGCTCTTTCCCACACTCTGCACAGTGCAATTCTGTCCTGGGGGCTACTTCCAAAGCTTCACCTCTGTTCAGGCCTTGGAATTAAATGCCTTCCTGTTTGCCACCAGTGCTTATGTGTTGTGGTGCCTTATGGGATTTTCCTGCTTTGACAGTGTTTTGAGACAGTTCACTGTGCCCTTCAAGTCCTTCCATGTGCACACACACACACCACTCTCACCAGTGTCTGGCCCTCCAAAGAACACAAGCCCTGATGATTTGTAGCTCCCACTCCAGTGGTTGGCACTTGGAGCTCCCTCCACACCCAGAGCTCAGAGCTCGCTTGTCCCAGAAAGTTTAAAGAGATTGTGCCTCATTCTGCCAACACAACCCTTGGAAAAAGGTGTCCCTCTGTGTTTCCTGGGATAAGAGCACTCTATTGTCATCTTCCAAAACCTTGGAGAGGTCCCAGGGATCTCCCAGGAAGGAATTTGGGGCCTCAAGCACATGACCCATATATAGTGGCTGAGGACTCAGGGGTCAGTGGTGTGAAGATTGAGGACAGTAGAGGAGTAGCCTGAGAGGTCTGGAAGGGGGGTGTCAGAGCTGGTGGAGCTTTTCTTCCTTTCGGAAAACAGCCTAAGAAAGAACTAGTGCCACCAAGGGCAGCTGGGGTGGCCTAGACTGGTGACAAGAAGTCAGAAATTTCCCTCTGAGGTCACTGTTGTGGTGCAATATGTCACAAAGAAGGAGTCTGGGTGAGCCCCAGGCTTTGTGTGTGCAGGAAGAGCCAGGGAGGACGCAGAGATGTCAGTGCAGGAAGGTGCCAGCCAGGTGGGACAGCCGGGGGGATGACGACAGCCTGCAGGGAAAGGGGCAGGGCATGGACACCGTAGGACAGCCTGGGCTGGAGAGGAGACAGGGAGGGGGAGAAGCTGAAAGGCCCTGACAGAGCCACCTTCTGCAGGCCTTTGGCCAGGGCTGCTGTCTGTGCCCCTGAGGCCAGGAGGAGGGGAGTGCCCCTTGCAGCCCTGGGGCCTCATGGCCTCCTTGTCCCTGCTCAGCAGCCTGGCAGGTGCCACCCCATGGTCCTGCCCTTGGCATTGCACATCCCACATCCCAGTGCCCCAGGAAGAGCCCTGAGGAATGAGGCAGGGACAGGATCTGCCTTCCCAGGGGCTGAAGGTCAGGGCTTGGTCCTTTGGATTAAGAAAACAAGTCAAGGTTTGTCCAGCATTAGAGCCACCTTTCCCTTGCTTGTCCATCCTTGTCATCACTGTCTGCAGTTTTCTGCTCTAACTGGAATCAGGGGACACGTTCTCAGTTGTGTCCCTCAGTGAGACTCATGAGCACCAGGAGAAACTTCAATGTTTCAATCGCACTTTGACTTCTTGAAAAGTTGTTTGAACTTCCTCTCAGGGACTGAGTCTCATGGAAACAACATCAAACCCCCTGAGGGTCATGAAATGCCTGGGGCTGTTGCTGTGCTGCTGAACTGGGCTGGGCTCCTGGCACACAGGGAGCTCCTGGCAAGCAAGAAGAGCTTCAAAGAGACAGCTCTGCTGCTGAGCAGCTCCTCTGCACAGCCCAGCAGGGCTGAGGGCACTGCCTGCAGCACCCAGGGCACAGGAGAGAAGGCAGAGAGATGAGAGGCAGCCTGGGCTGGGAGGTGACTGAGCTCTCACCATGTGAGAAACCTTCACAACATTTGAATTAAAAATTCTCTGGCTGCCGGAAAGTTCAGCTTGCCTTCCTGGAGGGATCTCCTAAAGCTGGCACATCCCACAGCTTCCAGGATCTTTCAGCAGGACTCTCCCAGTTGCTGCAGTGCAGGGGAAGTGGCCATATGGCAGAGCAGGGCAGGAGCTGCAGGCAGCAAGGGCAGAGAGGAGAAGGGAGCAGGAGGTTCAAGGGATCCTGGGGTGGGAGGACAGGGCAGAGCTGCTCAGGGCAGGAACCTTGCCAGCCCTTTGCCACGGTCAGGCTCTGGCTGCAGAGCAGTGCAGGTGAGTTCCTGCAAGTGCCTCTCCCAGCTGCCAAATGGCAGCAGTGGCAGGAGCTGTCAGGATGGCTCTGCTGGATTTGCTGGGGTGCAGCAGGAGAAGCTGCTGCAGAGCAGGACTTGCTGCTGCCCCCTCAGAGGCCCAGGGCCAGAAGGTTCCCCCAGGGCTGGCTGTGGGGTGGGAAGGTGGGGGTGCAGCCAGGGGTGCCCAGGGCTGTGGGGCAGAGCAGGGTCCTGCCCCCAGGGCTCTGTGTGCTGGGGCAGGGACTCTGCTGCCTGCCAGGGTCAGCTCTCAGCCCGGCCAAGGAGCTGCCACGGGGCTGGGGGAGAAGGGCTGTGGGGAAGGAACAACTGCTGGGAGGGCAGAGCAGGGCAGAGTCCTTCTGATCTCCAAAGTGGGCTGCAGGGATGAGGGCTGGTCACAGCTCCAGATCAAAGCAGGAAATTTCCCAGAAGGTATTTGCAAGAGGCACAGACAGACAGGAGGTACCTTCAAGAGAATGAAACAGTTCTTTCAGTGTTATACTCTGGGTTGTCTGGGTGCTGACTGCAACGGGGAAATGAATCTCTGAGCACAGGAGGAGACACTGAAACATGAACTCTGTTAGATTAGAGGGGATGGAACCTGAGAGTATCAGACATCAAAACTGTCTTATAGACAGCATCAGTGTCACTTTCTCAGCCCTGGGCCCAGGGAAGCAGCTACTGGCAGGGACAGCTCCAGGCAGCAGAGCCCTGGGCAGGGAGTGGGGGGCAAGAGCCCCCAAGGCCTGGGGGAGGGGGCGTTCAGGCAGCTCTGGGGGCCCTTCCCTGCAGCTCTGCTGGGCACTGTGTGCTGGGCCATAGAAATGAGGATTCCTGCAATGGAAAAGAACCTTCCAGATGTGATGGTAAAAATGGAAAACACGGGTACAATTATTCTAAGGACAGACTAAGCTTCTGCTCTGCAGCCCCAGCTCTTCTGAGTCATTTCAGTAGAGATGGAACTTTTGTACTCAAGGTCTGTTCCATCTGACATTCCTTGTATGAGAGCTCTACCAAAAAAGTTCCATGTCCCACTGCAGCAGAGGAAAACTGATTCCTTGGCAGTGCATTTGGTGACATTTGACACATCGATTTCTTTTAAAAATGGAGTTGCTCTTTCACAGAGGTCTGTCTTAACCGTTCCCTGTCTTTTCCTTTTTTGAACAGTGTCCCTGTGCTGGGAAGCAGCAAATGTCCAACAGCAGCTCCATGCCCCAGTTCCTCCTCCTGGCATTCGCAGACAGGCGGGAGCTGCAGCTCCTGCACTTCTGGCTCTTCCTGGCCATCTCCCTGGCTGCCCTCCTGGCCAACGGCCTCATCCTCAGCGCTGTAGCCTGTGACCACCACCTGCACACCCCCATGGGCTTCTTCCTGCTCAACCTCTCCCTCACAGACCTGGGCTGCATCTGCACCACTGTCCCCAAAGCCATGCACAATTCCCTCTGGGGCACCACAACCATCTCCTACATGGGATGTGCTGCTCAGGCCTTTTTCTTTCTGTTCTTCATGTCAACAGAGTTTTCCCTCCTCACCACCATGTGCTACGACCGCTACGTTGCCATCTGCAAACCCCTGCACTACGGGACCCTCCTGGGCAGCAGAGCTTGTGCCCACATGGCAGCAGCTGCCTGGGCCACTGGGTTTCTCAATGCTCTGCTGCACACAGCCAATACATTTTCCCTGCCCCTGTGCCAGGGCAATGCCCTGGGTCAGTTCTTCTGTGAGATCCCACACATCCTCAAGCTCTCCTGCTCACACTCAGGCTACCTCAGGGAAATTGGGCTCACCGTGATTACTGCCTGTTTAGTGTTTGGTTGTTTTGTTTTCATTGTTTTCTCCTATGTGCAGATCTTCAGGGCTGTGCTGAGGATCCCCTCTCAGCAGGGACGGCACAAAGCCTTTTCCACCTGCCTCCCTCACTTGGTCGTGGTCTCACTGTTTGTCAGCACTGATTTGTTTACTTACTTGAAGCCCCCCTCAATCTCCTCCCCATCCTTTGATCTGTTGGTGTCAGTTCTATACTCTGTGGTTCCTCCAACATTGAACCCCCTCATCTACAGCCTGAGGAATCAGGAGCTCAAGGACACACTGAAGAAAATGATGACTGGATGTTTTTCAGAAGCAAAAATGTTTCTGTTTTCTGCTCCATAACATTCAGAATGGATGGTCCAACCTGCCTTCTCAGGTTTCTTATGGCAATAATTTGTGGGAGCTGTTCTCTTTTTTCTTGCAATATTGTTTTCCACAAAAGAAAATGTTATTCTTCCTACCCTTTCTAATTCATTGTCTACTATTGAATTTTATTCTGATACTGTCTAAATGAGGAATTGTAATTTATGCATTTCAAAAAAACGAATTTTCTTGCAGAAACTTTTTTGGATGAAATCCTTCCTCTGGTACCTTTGAAGTAGCAGGGACTGTCCCTGTGTGCAGATGCAGAGAGAAAAGGAGTCCCAGCACAGCAGCACTGCCAGGGAGCAACAGAACTTATTCTGAGCCGCTCTCTTTCTACTTCCACGCTCTCCTTCTGCACCCATGTGCAAGACCTGAGTGGTTTGATGTTTGGGGTGTAGAGATGTAACAAGAACAAATAGTTTTTGCAACAAAACGTGTCATAGAAAATTACCGTGTGCAATTTAGAGAAATTGGCCAAGCACGGTGAGAGAACAATGAAGAAGGGAGCTAAAGCAGCAGGTGTATTTATAACCAGGAATACTTTCTCAAAGAAGTTCATATGGCAGTCACTTGGAATTCTGGGGTCTCCAAACAGAGAAGACCACCAAAGACGCTTGATGAAGCCCCTCAGAGACCTTACAAGGATATGTATATATGCTAATAAGTGTTGGGAGCTGCAGCTCTGGTGTATCTGCGAATGCCATGAATACATAAAAGGAATGCAGGGAACAAAAAATGGATAACCATGTAATGCTGACATAGCAGCAGTAGTGAAGATACCTCTGTGTTCACTTTGGTGAACTGATTCCCAGGGCACCCGGCTTGCTGGAATCATGCAGTGTTGTAATAGAAATGCCTGCCTGCTAAAACTGACAAATTGAGTCTTAGAGGTTTCTTTAGAAGCTGGTTTTAGGCAACAACGGTACCTCACAGCCCCTCATGGCCCCACACAGCCCCTCATGGCCCCTCATAGCCTCTCACAGCTCCTCACGGCCCCTCATGTCCCCTCACGGCCCCTCAGCCCCTCACAGGTCCTCATGGGTCCTCACAGCCCCTCACAGCCATGCACAATTCCCTCTGGGGCACCACAACCATCTCCTACATGGGATGTGCTGCACAGCTCTTTTTCTTTTATTTCTTCATCTCAGCAGAGTTTTCCCTCCTCACCATCATGTGCTACGACCGCTACGTTGCCATCTGCAAACCCCTGCACTATGGGACCCTCCTGGGCAGCAGAGCTTGTGCCCACATGGCAGCAACTGCCTGGGCCACTGGATTTCTAAATTCTCTGCTGCACACAGCCAGTACATTTTCCCTGCCCCTGTGCCAGGGCAATGCCCTGGGCCAGTTCTTCTGTGAAATCCCACACATCCTCAAGCTCTCCTGCTCACACTCAGGCTACCTCAGGGAAATTTGGCTCATTGGGGTTAGTGTCTGTTTAGTGTTTGGTTGTTTCATTTTCATTGTTTTCTCCTATGTGCAGATCTTCAGGGCTGTGCTGAGGATCCCCTCTCAGCAGGGACGGCAAAAAGCCTTTTCCACCTGCCTCCCTCACCTGGCCGTGGTCTCAGTCTTTGTCAGCACTTCGTTTTTTTCTCACCTGAAGCCTCCTTCCATCTACTCCCCATCCCTGGACCTGGTGGTGTCAGTTCTGTACTCAGTGGTGCCTCCATCACTGAACCCCCTCATCTACAGCCTCAGGAACCAGGAGCTAAAGGATGGCCTGAGGACAATAATGAGTGGATGTTTTTCAGCAACAATAAGCTCTGTGCTTTCTTCTGTCCAGCATTTAAAATGCAACTCATGAGAGTCCCAGCCTGCCTTCTCAACTTTTTAGTGGTGGTCACTGGGTTCCTCTTCTCATAATTTTGTGCTCAAAGAAATGTTATTATTCATCCCCCACCTCATTCACTGCTTACCTCTTGAATTTGATCTAGAAACTCTGCAAATGATGAACTGTATATTCATCTATTTCTGTGCTTTAAACAAAATAAACTACCATTCAGTGCCTTGTTTATCTAGGATCCTAACTCTGAGAACAGCATGAAGTTATAGGGGAGGAAAAATGTCCCAGCACAGCAGCACTGCCAGGGAGCACCAGTACTTTGTTTTATCAGAGCTGCTCTTTTTCTACTTCCAGGTCTCCTTCGGAGCCCATGTTCAGACCACCATCAGCTGGCTCTGCCTCCCAGTTTGAGCAGCACAGCCCAACAGAGTCCCCCACGGCCCCGGGCCCCACATCCCCCCTGCTCTGCAGAGCAGCCCCCCCAGCTCAGGGGCTGTGGGGAGCACGGGCAGGGGGTGCAGGAAGGGCTGCTCAG
Organism: Pipra filicauda; assembly: GCF_003945595.2. Lineage (NCBI taxonomy): Eukaryota > Metazoa > Chordata > Aves > Passeriformes > Pipridae > Pipra > Pipra filicauda. The sequence continues at coordinate 98,838 of NW_024104808.1, read as the reverse complement.
GCCAGCACAGACGTGTTCCCCTGGGGAAAGGCTCTGTGGGGAGATGGGATGTGCCAGGAGAAGAGCAGGACACCCTGTGTGAGCAGAGGGGCCATGGGAAGAGGCTGCCCTGGCCCTGGAGCAGCAGGAGCTGCCTGAGGAGCTCAGGGCCGATTCTCTGCTGCTGTGCTGGGGAGCGGGGCTGGCCCTGGGGCTGCAGGAGCTGCCTGAGCTGATGATGTGCTGAGCATTGCAGACCCAGAGGGCCTGTCCCTGAGCTCCATGGCCTCCATGGCCTGCTGCAGGGCCAGCCCTGAGTGTGCTGCTCTGCTGGGCTGGGGCAGGGGCAGGGAGATGGGGGGACCAGGGAGGGGCTGGACTGGGCAGTGCCAGGGAGGGGAAAACCCCAATGTTGAGCTGAAGGGTGTGAGTGGGCAGGGTGGGGGCTCTGCAGGGCTGAGGGGCCTCCAGCCCCTGGCAGTGGCAGCAGGAGCCAGGCAGACACTGCCCCTGCTGCCAGGAACTGGGGGTGTGTGTGCAAGGGAAAGACTCCTGTCTCTGCACAGCCCTGGGGGTGTGAGCAGGGCAGGAGCCCAGCTCAGCTCCGGAGCCCTGTCAGAGCCCTGACACTTCTGGGGTGACTCCAGGAACAGCCTTCACTGGCCCAGGGACATTCATCTCCCCAGCCTCACACACATCCCCTGCAAATGGCCTTGTCTCCTCCATCACCCTCCTCTGCCTTTCTGGCCTGGCCCTTTCATTCCACACCAGCAAAGCAGCCTGGGCACCATCTCACCTGGGCACTCAGAGGGGTTCTGGGACCAGGACTAGTGCTGTTCTCCAGAACATTTGTCCCTTTTCTCATGGTACAGGGCACAGCTCGCTGGTATGACAACACTGCCAGGGACACATACCTTGGAGAGACCTTTGACAGCAAAAATAGGGAGAGGAAGAACAAAAGAGGTAAAATTAGAGATACGAAATCTGTTCAAAAATTCAGCCGCTCCTCTGAACAATATTTCTTCATTTGAATCATTGGTAGGAAATTTATTTTGGTAAGTAGCTGTACAAACCTGTTCATACAGTGAGTGAATCAGGTCACAGAATATGGATTTGGTTTTTCAGTAAAAAAAACTATGAAAAAATTATAAAAATTTATACAAATTAAAAAAAAAAATAACCCTTTAAATGTTGGACAGGAAGCCTTGAGCAATTTCTGCAGAGGTTTCCACTCTCTCCTAAAATCCACACTCGTGGTTTCAGGCCATGATTTCCCAGAGCAGTCCCAGAGCTGGCCACTGCCCAGAGATGCCCTGGGGCAGCTCCAGTGCCCAAGTGGGACAAGTGGCCCAGGGTGTGTGGGAGCCCTTTGGAGCAGGAGCTGGTGGGCAGGAAGGGCCCATCTGGGGAGGGTCAGGGAATCCCCCCCTGCAGCCCTGCTGCCCAGGCTGAGGAGGGTCCTCTCCAGCCCAGCAGCACATCGTGTGCCCTTGGGGGCTGTGCTGCCAGGGCTGTTCCCAGGAACTGACTGGCCAAGGAGGGCAGGCAGATGCTCAGGGGTCCTGAGGGTCATCACAGAGCTGAGCCCATCCAGATGAAAGATTTGGGGAGGTCAGGAGGAACCTGCACAAAAGGGATAAGACAATTGGGGAAGGAAAGAAAGGCTTGGCCAACAGAGATCAAAGACTTCATGAGGTAAAACCAGGTGCAGTTAAGGCTGAGGGTGCTGCAGCACCGCCTGTGCAAACATTCCTGATGGGCCTTTCCCCTTTTTGTAATCTCAAGCCCCAAAACTACCTAAAAGTGCTGCCCCTCCCACTGGAAGGAATCCACTGCTCTACTCCCAGCCTCAACCTGACCTTGAAGGCAAAGCTCAAACCCAGAAGTCCAGATTCTTATCTGTACTCCAATGCCCACCTCTATCCAAACCTGCACTGTCAGTGTGAAAATTCAAGCTTTAATCTTGACCCAGCCCAAAACCCTCTTCCCCTAATCATGAACCAGACACTGCCAGCAGAACAACAACCCCCCCTCAGCTTCTGCCCAATCCCCACCCTGAGCTCTAAACCCCAAGCCCTGACCATTAAGCACCCCCACAGCCCCTGGGAGCAGGGCAAGGACCTGGAAGGCCCCGGAAGGCCCCGAGCAGGCCCAGGGGGTTGGCAGAGGAACGGGAGGTGCCCTGTCCCTGCTCAGCCCGTGGCACACAAGGAGCAGAGGGGTGGCAATGCCAGCAGGAGTCAGCAGTGCCTCAGGATGCCAAGGGGGCCCAGGGCTGGCAAGGGGCTGCCAGGTCACCTCTGTCCCTGCCCTGCCAGTCAGCAGCAGCCTCGGGCACCAAGACTCAGGGGAGCTGTCTGTGCACAGCCCTGAGAGCTGCCCCAGCTGAGAGTCACTCTCAGGGGCCCTGAGAGGAGGACCCTGGGCAACTTGGTGCAGTCAGTGCCTGCCCTCAGTGGGGCCCAGCAATGCTTCAAGGCACTTGGACTTTGGCTTCTGACTTCTTCAGCAGCTGCTTCAATCTTCTCTCAGCACCTCAGGATCATGGGTTGGGCTGCAAACACACCGTGGGGCTCATTAAATTCCAGAAATCCCTCAGGATCTCTTTGTCTTCCTTTAATTGTCTTCAAGGCAATTTCAAAACAAGTCTTCAAAGTTTTTACTTTTTTTTTTTAATTCAAGGATGGATATTTTGTAGTTCAAAGAAGAGGTGACAGAGGTGTTCTCCAAGTGATCTTGATGCTCAGTGTCTCCTCAGGAGATGCACACTGACCCTGTATGATCAACCTTGCTCCTCACCCCCCAACCTCACCAGTTCTGACATGGCCCATCTTGGACTGACAGCTGATGCAACTCCAAACACACTGTGGGACCCATTAAAACACTGACAAACAAATTATTTTCATTACTTTAATTGTCTTCAAGTCTTCAAGACTTCTAGAGCTAATTGGAGTTGTTTTGTAGTTTAGCTAAGGAGGATGACTTTAAAGTGAAAGTCATGAAAAATATATATTTTTGATGAAAGAAAATGATTTAACAGATCCTTGGGATGCAAGAGGGTCAGGGCACAAACGAATTGGATCCAAAGATAAGGGGACAAAAGACATTACTAGCACTTAATCATTGACCAATGGAACAGTTATCAGGTGATTCAATAGCATTTGCCACAATTTTAACAGTGACTGAATTATAGATTCCCAATAACAACATTCCCACCACAGTCAATTCACACCCACACCCAGGCAGAGATGTGTGGACACATCAAGAGCTGGGGGTGGAAAGGTCCCTCTCCCAAATTCTCCTTGTTGTCAGGAAACACTCCCCCAAATCCCTTTGTGTTTCCCACCAGACAAGGGTCACAGCTGGAGGAGTGTTTGTTGAGGGGGATCAGAATTGTCCTGGGCATCAGCGAGGGTCTTTGGAGTGTTGGAAACTGGAGGGTTCCCGAGCTGGGAGAGGCTGCCAGAGGTGTCCCACTGAGAGGGAGGTGCTGGGGAGCTGCCAGGGCCTCCCTCAGCCCTGCTGGTTGTGGGCTCCCAAGGGGACTGGCTTTAGTTATCTGCTGAATTTCCATCCTGGTGTCAGGAATGACTGGAGTTTCCAAACTATTTGGGAATTGTATCCAAACTGTTCCATTTGGGTTCTGATTCAGTCAGGGAATATTCCAAGGCTTTCATGGGATGACTGATTATCCTGTGTTCCCCAACTGCTCTTACACTCATCCCAGTCAGCTGGATGGTTTATTGACAATGTGTCCCGAGGGGCGGCACCTCCGATGCCATAGAAACCCCTGCCCCTGGATTAGGAAACCTTTGGAATTCAGGAGGTGTTCCAGTGGAGCACGAAAATGAACAGCAATTTCCCTAAAGCCCAGAGCCCAGCAGAACAAAGGCAGGCCCCATCAGTGTCAGAGCAAAGGTCCCCCATCCCTGTGTCCCTGTGGCCGCTGAGGCGGCAGCGCAGGCCCGAGGCGGTGCCGGGTCCCGGTGCAGCCGGGGCAGAGCGGCGGCTGCGCGAGCGGCAACCCCGGCGGTGAGTGCGGCAGCCCCGTGGGAGCGGCGGCTCCGGGCACAGACGCCGGCGGCAGCCGCTGTGGCTCGTGGAACCGAGTGGCCATTGGGACACTGCAGGGCCTGCTGGAATCCAGGGGCCGGTGGGACACTGGGGAGCCTCTTGGAGCCAAGGGAACCCTGGGATATTTTGGAACATCGTGGAATCCAGGAGCCATTGTGACAGTGAGGGGCCTCATGGAGCCAAAGGAATCCTGGAGAGATAGTGGAAACTCATGAAATCATCAGGGCCATTGTGACACTCCAGAATCTCATGGAACCAAGGATCTCTTGTGACACTGAGGGACCTCATGGAACCAAATGAACCCTGAGAGTTTTTGCAGCCTCATGGAATCAAGGGGCCATTTCCGGCAGGATGCTCTGCTCTGATAATACCTAAACAATGGTCAGAGAATGCAAACAATGCACACTCTCTGTGATGAGTTACTGCTGGTGTCAAGGTGCTGTTTTTAATGTTGAATTATGCTAACCCCAGAATGCTTCATGAAACTTCAAACACACATCCTGCTTTCTGAAGCAGGATTTGACAGAGAAGTTGCTCCCTGGCCTGCAAATATGTCTGGCAGTCAAATCCTTGATAACTGTAAAAGCCCTGTCCAACTGTCATGTGGCAGATTCTTCCACAGACTTCCTTGAAGTGTGTGGAGCTTCTGCCATGAAGCAGGGACAGCTCTTCATGGTCACGGCCCAGGGGTTAAGTGAAAGAGAGGGAACTACCCCTTGTCGCTGTGGGGTGAGTTACCTCAGTCTCTGCTTCAGGATTGTTTCTTTTTGCTGGCTTTGATCCAATTGATTTAATAGAATGACTTTGATAGACTCCACTGTCTAGTGTACACTATACTGCTAGGAGGTTTTGCCTTTTATACTGTGTAGTAAATAATTCTGATTGAGGTCTTTCATCTGTTCACTTGTCTGGTAAATTGTCTGTTCATTTGTCATAATAAATAATTCATTTTCTAGAAATATTTCTGATTTACCATCACTAAAACCTGCAGGACAAAGTGATTGAATCACACCTCTAGAATTCCTTCTATTGAAACAAAACTCTGAGCTTAAGATTGTATCCAGCCACCACCAGGCTCCTCTCTGAGAAGGAATTTAGAAAGCAAGGGGGTCCTTTGTGCACCTCGTAGCTCAACGAGACGGCTTCTGCCATCAACTTTGTCTAAGCCTTCCACCCCCCAGCCCCAAGCCGTGACACATGGGCATGTCCTGTCCATGCAGTGCAAACATGGACTCCTGAGCTGGTCATTTGCTGTCCCTCCTTGGAGGGAAGAACAAGCCCAATGGCCTGGGGTGAGAGGCCGGTGCTGGGAGCGGCGCTGGCTGTGCCAGGGCACTGCTGGGTGCCCCCACCCTGAGCACTCCCACCCTTGTGCTGGTCACTGCTGGTTTCCTCTGCAGGGCGTTGTGTTGGGCACATCCTGGAGAGCAAAGTGGAAAGCAGATGGAAGCTTTGAGGCCCTGGCCTGAGGAGATGCCCCTGCAGGATGGCAGTGCTGCTGCAGAGGTCAGCTCTGTGCCAGCAGTGCCCGTGGCTGTCCCTGCCTGCAGTCCCTGGACAGTCCTGCAGCAGGACTGGGACCGACTGCCAGAGCACTGAGGCCTCCAACAACACAGGGCTCTGCAGGACAGTGTGGAAGGGAAGGGAGAGGAGGCCAGGCAGGAGAAGGGCTGCTGCTCCCTGGCAGTGCTGCTCTGCTGGGACTCTTTTCTGGCCCAGCTCTGCACAGAGGCCCCGACCCTGCAGCTGCAGAGAAGTCAGAGAGGAAAGATGTCAGGCAAACAAGCCAATGCAGAGTTCTTTATTTGGTTGAAGCACAGAGTGAGTACAATTGCCAATTTGTACAGCCTCTGGGCCAGGCTAGAAAGGCCTACACTGAATTGAAAATGGTGTTTATATATATATACATTTTTATATATATCTTTATATATATATCTTTATATATATAAAGATTTTTTGGTGTGAACAAATTCTCACAAAAATAACACCCCTACCAGGAGCAAAAAATAGAGAATATATGGTGGGCCTTTAATGAAGTCCATAAAAGGATTGGCCTTTAATGAGGTACATAACAAGCAGAAGAAGGAGAGTTTATTGCTTCTGAAAAACACCCACTTATCAGTTTCCTCATGGCATCCTTGAGCTCCTGGTTCCTGAGGCTGTAGATGAGGGGGTTCAGTGTTGGAGACACCACTGAGTACATGAGTGACACAATAAGATCCAGGGATGGGGAGGAGATGGAGGGGGGCTTCAGGTAGGAAAAGAATAACGTGCTGAGGAACAGGGAGACCACGACCAGGTGAGGGAGGCACGTGGAAAAGGCTTTGTGCCGTCCCTGCTGAGAGGGGATCCTCAGCACAGCCCTGAAGATCTGCACATAGGAGAACACAATAAAAATGAAACACCCAATCATTAGACAGGCACTAAACACAATAAGCCCAAGTTCCCTGAGGTACCCTGAGTGTGAGCAGGAGAGCTTGAGGATGTGTGGGATTTCACAGAAGAACTGGCCCAGGGCATTGCCCTGGCACAGGGGCAGGGAAAATGTACTGGGTGTGTGCAGCAGAGCAATGAGAAACCCAGCGGCCCAGGCAGCTGCTGCCATGTGGGCACAAGCTCTGCTGCCCAGGAGGGTCCCGTAGTGCAGGGGTTTGCAGATGGCAACGTAGCGGTCGTAGCACATGATGGTGAGGAGGGAAAACTCTGCTCTAAGAAAGATTATGTAGACAAAAACCTGTGCAGCACATCCTGTGTAGGTGATGGTTCTGGTGTTCCAGAGGAAATTGTGCATGGCTTTGGGGACAGTGGTGCAGATGCAGCCCAGGTCTGTGAGGGAGAGGTGGAGCAGGAAGAAGTACCTGGGGGTGTGCAGGTGGTGGTCACAGGCTACGGCGCTGAGGATGAGGCCATTGCCCAGGAGGGCAGCCAGGGAGATGGCCAGGAAGAGCCAGAAGTGCAGGAGCTGCAGCTCCCTCCTGTCTGCGAGTGCCAGGAGGAGGAACTGGGGCATGGAGCTGCTGTTGGACATTTGCTGCCTCCGGTTATTGTTTTCTGTTGAGGGGAATAAAGACAGAACTGAATTAGGCCAGACTCAATCAGCAAAACATCTTGCATGTCTCATAGCAATTCAACATTCAGGGCCCATTTTCAGGAAGATCTCTCTGCATCCCTCTCCCGGAGCTCTGGGTTTTGCTGGCTGAAGGGGGCACTGAGAGCAGGGACCCTGGAATGGGCTCCCAAGGAATCCTTCTTGCTGTGCAGTGAGAGGCAACTTGGAGCACAGGGTGACCTCCAATTAAATGCACTTGTGATGTATCAGAGTGTTTCCAGAACTGCTGGTCACAGTTTGCCCAAGCACAGAACACAGAGAGGGGATTTGGGGGACTTGATTTTGTTCGAATTCCTCTTGCCAGGAGGAGTTTGGATGGTTGAAATTTCTGACATTTCTCATGTGCTCCAAGGGAAATCTTGTGAGTCCTGAGAGGCAAAGGGATGGTCTCTTGGTGCAGAGACAAGAGCTGGCCATCTTTTCTGTTCACAGCTGCCCCTGGCTGGCAGCTTAGAGCTAAAGGGGGATCACCCTTAGGAATTCCCTTAAAAAAAGTAACAAGGCACTTCTAGGAGCAGAGGAATCCTGGTTCAAAGATCAGATTGACAGAATCCTTGCCTTTCCTCAGGATGCCTGATTAGGATCTCATCTCTATACTCCCAGACTGCCACACACAGGGATCATTGCAGCTCCCAAGTACGGCTGCCCAGGGCATTTCCATGGATTTGGCACTGAGAAGTTTTCTCCATGGGGATCCTGTGCAGCACAGAGATCCTATGGCAGAGCTGTGCCCTTCTGGAGGGCACCTGCAGCCCTGCAGGACACCCAGGCAAACAGCTGAAGACCCTGAAGGTGCCTGGAGGGCACTTGGGCACTTGGCTTCCACAGACACATCCCCACAGCAGCACCCAAAGGGTTTGTGTCTGGACGGGAATCTGCCACCCTCAAACCCCACACTGGCTCAGAAAAGCCAATGGTGAGAACAAGGAGAGCCCAGGCAGCAGGGGATGGCAGGGAAATGCCACAGTGCTGCTGCCAAGGGAGGAGGGACACAGAGAGACAGCTGGAAATCAGGGCCCTGTCCTTGCCTGGGCTCTGGCTGCTGCAGGGCAATGCACAGCCCAGCCCCCGTGGGCCTGAGGGCACAGGCTCTGCTTAGGCTGGGAAAGGAGCCCAGGCAGGAGCTGCTCAGGGAAGGGGTCTGTGCCACAGGGACAGCAGGGAGGGGCCCCCATCCCCCTGCCCAGCCCTTGTGGCAGCGGCTCCCTCTCCCTGCCTGCCTGTCTCTGGGTGAGGAGCTGTTCCTGCCAGCAGCCCCTGCCTGTGCCCAGCTCAGCTCCCTGCCAGTGCTGCCAGAGCCATCCCCAGCCCAGTGCCAGGGGCAGCTCTGCCTGGGCAGGGGCTGCAGAGCAGATCCCAGACAGCCTGTGGTGGCTGGGAAGGGGGAGGTGTTCTGGGGGGATGTGCTTCCTGAGAAGGGCCCCTGGAAATGGAGGAGGTGGAGCTGAAGCTGTGAGGAGCCCTGAGCCTGCAGCTGAAGGGCCCTGCCCAGCCCTGCCCTGCCCTGAGGGGTCACTCCTTCCACCCACCCCTTCTCCTCCAGCCCCGTGGCAGCTCCTTGGCCGGGCTGAGAGCTGACCCTGGCAGGCAGCAGAGTCCCTGCCCCAGCACACAGAGCCCTGGGGGCAGGACCCTGCTCTGCCCCACAGCCCTGGGCACCCCTGGCTGCACCCCCACCTTCCCACCCCGCAGCCAGCCCTGGCACAGGGAACCCTCTGGCCCTGGGCCTCTGATGGGGCAGCAGCAAGTCCTGCTCTGCAGCAGCTTCTCCTGCTGCACCCCAGCAAATCCAGCAGAGCCATCCTGACAGCTCCTGCCACTGGGGGCATTTGGCAGCTGGGAGAGGCACTTGCAGGAACTCACCTGCACTGCTCTGCAGCCACAGCCTGACCATGGCAAAGGGCTGGCAAGGTTCCTGCCCTGAGCAGCTCTGCCCTGTCCTCCCACCCCAGGATCCCTTGAACCTCCTGCTCCCTTCTCCTCTCTGCCCTTGCTGCCTGCAGCTCCTGCCCTGCTCTGCCATATGGCCACTTCCCCTGCACTGCAGCAACTGGGAGAGTCCTGCTGAAAGATCCTGGAAGCTGTGGGATGTGGCAGCTTTAGGAAATCCCTCCAGGAAGGCAAGTTGAACTTTCCTGCAGCCAGAGAATTCTTAATTCAAATGCTGTGAAGGTTTCTCACATGGTGAGAGCTCAGTCACGTCCCAGCCCAGGCTGCCTCTCATCTCTCTGCCTTCTCTCCTGTGCCCTGGGTGCTGCAGGCAGTGCCCTCAGTCCTTCTGGGCTGTGCAGAGGAGCTGCTCACCAGCAGAGCTGTTTCTTTGAAGCTCTTCTGGGTTGCCAGGAGCTCCCTGTGTGCCAGGAGCCCAGCCCAGCTCAGCAGCACAGCAACAGCCCCAGGCATTTCATGACCCTCAGGGGGATTTGATGTTGTTTACATGAGACTCAGTCCCTGAGAGGAAGTTCAAACAACTTCTCAAGAACTCAAAATGAGATTGAAACACTAAAGTTTCTTGTAGTACTAATGAGTCTCACTGAGGGACACAACTGAGAACGTGTCCCCAGATTCCAGTTAGAGCAGAAAACTGCACACAGTGATGACAAGGATGGACAAGCAAGGGAAAGGTGGCTCTGATGCTGAGGAAACCTGGATGTGTTTCCTTAATCCAATGGGCCAAGTCCTGACCCTCAGCCCCTGGGAAGGCAGATGCTGTCCCTGTCTCATTCCTGGGGGCTCTTCCTGGGGCACTGGCATGTGGGATGTGCAATGCCAAGGGCAGGACCATGGGGTGGCACCTGCCAGGCTGCTGAGCAGGGACAAGGAGGCCATGAGGCCCCAGGGCTGCAAGGGCCACTCCCCTCCTCCTGGCATCAGGGGCACAGACAGTAGACAAAGGCCTGCAGAAGGTGGCTGTGTCAGGGCCTTTCAGCTTCTCCCCCTCCCTGTCTCCTCTCCAGCCCAGGCTGTCCTACGGTGTCCATGCCCTGCCCCTTTCCCTGCAGGCTGTCCTCATCCCCCCGGCTGCCCCACCTGGCTGGCACCTTCCTGCACTGACATCTCTGCGTCCTCCCTGGCTCTTCCTGCACACACAAAGCCTTGGGCTCATCCAGACTCCTTCTTTGTGACATATTGCACCACAACACTGACCTCAGAGGGCAATTTCTGACTTCTTGTCACCAGTCTAGGCCACCCCAGCTGCCCTTGGTGGCACTAGTTCTTTCTTAGGCTGTTTTCTGCCAGGAAGAAAAGCTCCACCAGCTCTCACACCCCCCTTCCAGACCTCTCAGGCTACTCCTCTACTGTCCTCAATCTTTGCACCACTGACCCCTGAGTCCTCAGCCTCTATATACGGGTCATGTGCTTGAGGCCCCAGATTCCCTCCTGGGAGACCTCTGGGACCTCTCCAAGGTTTTGGAAGATGACAATAGAGTGCTCTTATCCCAGGAAACACAGAGGGACACTTTTTTCCAAGGGTTGTCTTGGCAGAATGAGGCACAATCTCTTTAAACTTTCTGGGACAAGGGAGCTCTGAGCTCTGGGTATGGAGGGAGGTCCAAGTGCCAACCACTGGAGTGGGAGCTACAAATCATCAGGGCTTGTGTTCTTTGGAGGACCAGACACTGGTGAGAGTGGTGTGTGTGTGCACATGGAAGGACTTGAAGGGCACAATGAACTGTCTCAAAACACTGTCAAAGCAGGAAAATCCCATAAGGCACCACAACACATAAGCACTGGTGGCAAACAGGAAGGCCTTTAATTCCAAGGCCTAAACGGAGGTGAAGCTTTGGAAGTAGCCCCCAGGACAGAATTGCACTGTGCAGAGTGTGGGAAAGAGCAGACAGCCCCAACAGGAAGGCAGGGCTGGTAAGGCAGGTCTGGGGAACCCATCCAGACAAAGATTCCCACCTGCAGACTGGAAGCACACTGGGCAAAACTCCCACCGTGGCAAGCTGTGGAAAAGGAAGCAAGTCCTTGTCCACGTGCCAGCCCAAGCTGTGGGAACAGCATCTACCCCCCTGAATACCCAGGGCTTGGGCTGTATAAAAGTGATAGCCCAGAAGCACAACTTGGGGACCCTCCACCGAGCAGAGCAGGGGGAAGAAGGACCGGTGGGAGCCTCAGGGATCTCCATGGTGTGATACATTTACTTCATCTCTGTCTCTCTCTCACTGGCTTCCCACCACCCCTTCTTCTCTCTCTATTTCTTTCTCTCCCTCCTATTTACTGTTAAATCAAAGCTGGACTGCTGACTTTGGCACATGGTCTCCTTTGCAGCTGAATTTGGGCAGAGGTGTCTCTTAATAATGGGAACCTGACAGTATCCATGAGGTTTTACAGTGTGGGAATGGGAATTAGATTCCATGAGGTTCCACAGAGTCGCAGGGTCCATTTGGCTTCGTAAGGCTCTGCAGTGTGATAATGGACCCTTGATTCCATGGGTTTGCAAAATGTCTCAGGACTCCTTTGGTTCTAGGAGGCCCCACATATCACAGTGGCCCCTTGGTTCCATGAGATTCCACAGTGCCCCAGGAATCCTTTGGTTCCATGAGCCCTGCAGTGTCACAATGGCCCGTTGGTTCCATGAGGTTCCACAATGTCACAGGGATTCCTTTGCTTCCATGGGACCCTGCAGTTTGACAATGACCCCTTGATTCCATGAGGTTCCACAGTGCCAATATGGGCCCTTGATTTATTTAGGTCCAGAGTGTCCTGGGGTCCCTTTGTCTACAAGAAGCTCTGAAGTGTCACAGTGGCCCCTTGATTCCATGAGGTTCTGAAAAGTCCCAGGGTTCCTTTGGTTCCATGAGGCCCTGCAGTGTCACAGTGGCTTTTGAGTCCCCGAGGTTCCTCAGTGTCACAATGGCCCCTTGATTCTATGAGGTCCCAAAATGTCTCAGGGCTCCCTTGGTTCCATGAGGCCCTTCATGGCACAATGAACCCTTCATGGCACAATGAACCCTTGATTCCATGAGTTTCCACAGTGTCCCAGGATTCCTTTGATTTCATGAGGCCTTGCAGTATCACAATGGCCTCTTAATTCCAGGAGTTTTCACATTGTCACAATGCTCCCTTGATTCCATGAGATTCCACAGTGTCCCAGGGTTCCTTTGGCTCCAGAAGGCCCTACAGTGTCACAGTGGCCCCTTTACTCCAGGAGGTTCCACAGTGTCCTTGCTGGAACACACAGGGCTGTAATGTTGTCACCCCTGCAGAGCTGCCTCCAGCTCTGGGCTCCAGCACAGGAAGGACATGGACCTGTTGGAGCGAGTCCAGAGGGGACCACGAAAGGGATCAGAGGGATGGAGCAGCTCTGCTGTGAGGAAAGGCTGAGAGAATTGGGATTGTTCAGGTTGGAGAAAAGAAGGCTTTGGGGTGACCTAATTGTGGCCTTCCACTGCTTCCCTTCAGGGACCCAACAAGAAAGATGGAGAGAGACTTTGGAGAAGGGCCTGGAGTGACAGGACAAGGGGAATGGCTTCAAACTGAGAAAGGGAAGGCTTAGATGGGATATTAGGAAGAATTTCTGGACTGTGATGGTAGTGAGATCCTGGTACAGGTTGCTCAGAGAAGTTCTGGCTGCCCCATCCCTGGAAGTGTTCACGGCCAGGTTGGATGGGGCTCTGAGCTCTGAGTCTAGTGGAAGGTGTCCCTGCCCATGGCAGGGGGTTGGACTGAGATGTTCTTTAAGGTCCTGGGGCTAAGTGTACCTTCATTTTCTCAAGCTGTTCTGGAGAAATAAATAAAAATAGTACTATAGGAGAGAAAAAAAGCTCAAGCCGGGTATCGGTTTCCTGAGTTTGATTAGGGAATACAGAAGAAGAACATGCCTGCAAACACACATCTGCACTAACTTATCAAACTGTACAGTGCAAAATCTGACCCCAAGGAGTCTGTACAAAACAGCGGGAATGGAAAAAGAGATGGGAAGGAAAAAATCCTCAGCAGAGGCTGTCCCAGTCAAGGGGCATTACTGAGCAGCACCTACATTTCCAAGGCTCTCTGGGCAGGTCATTTTTCCTGTGTGCCAAACAGCACATCTTGAAGCTTCTTCCCATTGAAATACTAGAGACATTTCAGGGCATCTGAACAGCCAGATTCTTAAAGCACAACTACCTCAAGGCAAGGGAAGAAGTGAGATTCAGTGGCACTTGGCAGAAGCTGCCCAGTGCATTGTGTCAAATGGGTATTTACCCAAAGGAGCAACAAGCTCAAGCCATCAGGGAAAGAGCCAGATGATGAAAGGGTGTTAGCTGCTGAGAATTTCTTTGGGAAGAAGTAGACTGTTAACTTGAGATAGAAATTTGCAATACACCGTGGAACCTTATTCAAAGTCCAGCTGGAAAATACCTTCTTGTTAAGAGTGTGAAATAAATCCTAAAGTGTCATCAACTATGTGATTTTCTCTTTATTTGCAATCACTAAATTAAGAAACATAACTCAGATGTGACCTCATTCTGTGCTCCAGTGAGATTAACATTAGAACAATATTGTCACTGTCTCATTGTCACTTGTGCTCCTCACTGGCAGGCACTTGGTGCACCCCTGGATATCCTGCTAATGAGGTAAAAAACTAACCCTTCTAAAGTTCCAGATTTTCCTCACCTGTTTGGACACAGTTGGACAAACTGAACCAAGTTATTACTTGAAAGCCATCTGCTGGATTTAGCATTAATTACTCCTTGTTTTGATCTGAGGAAAAAAGCTCACACAACACAATCTCTGAATGCTCCTTTGAACTTACCCACAGTGTGTTCACAAAGACACAGAGCAAGGCTTTTAGCTTTTGCTGCTCCCCTCAGTTCCAGCAGACAACGAAATGTCTCTGTGAAATAACAGCAATTGCCTTTCCATGTTACTGAACTACATTCAGTTTATCTGGTCTCAAACAAATACTCCATATTTTCTCCTTGTTTTATTTTCAAGGGCATGGGTATGGGTATTTAGGTGAGTGCCTTCACTGGTACAGGATAGAAACCCTTCACATTGCTATAAATGAATATTACTCTCTTGACAAAACACCTTTTCCAAAGCCTCTGACAAAAAGAAAGGGAAAAAAACTCCAGAGAGGAAAAGGGAGCCACAGGAACATTGCCTGTCACCCACCAAAAAAGGTCTCCTCCCTAAAGATAATTCAGGCACACCCTTCAGTATGGATCTCTCACTATCACCCCAAGCTCTTTTTTAGTGGAAGTTTCCATAGGGAAGCTGAAGTGCATTCCTGTCTCAGACAGCCAAGGATAAGGTGACTGAGGGAATTCAGTTGCTCTCTTTAATTAATACAGGATTATTTCCTTTCCTTTGGTGAAGCTAATAATATGACTGGTGGAATGTCAGTAACAACTAAATCATAAACTCGTGCAGCACCAAAGGGAAAATTTACTTTAGTTATGGAGTATTGCCAGCAGAAATCTTGAAAATCTTACATATATTTACACTGATAAAATACCACATGTACTTCCTGGGATACTGCAAGCTTTCTACAGTCCTTGTGGCATGTCTTTACAGAGCAAGAGTGAACATTTTGAGATGATACATTAATAAATGAGTTGCAGTTCTATTGTTTCTTGAATGTTAAGCACCACATCCTAAACGCAGGAACAGGTTCAAGGTCAATGTCCTATTTTAGACCTTTTCAGCAGCTGTGATATTGTGATAATCACACTTAAAACATTCCTGTAGAAAGAGTAAATTAGCCCTTTTCATGAGAAGGATTCTTATGATCAAAAACAAATCTGAAAGAGAACAAAGTCAGATTTCTTTTTTTAGGTTTTTTTGTTTTTGTTTTTTTCAGCAATGCAATAAATTGCTGTCCCTAACTGGGATGGCTTTTCTACCCAAGAATTAAAAAGAAAACTCCAAAGTTCACTTTATTGTGCACTTATATTACCTTTGGGGATTTGGGGTTTTTTTTGGAGGCCTCACCTATGTAAAAATACCTTCCTTAAAATGCGTTCATGCTTTCTGTAAGAACCAAACCATTCCAGCTGACATAGCATTCTATCACCAATACTGCAGGGAAATGTAATATCCCACTAAAGCAGAAGGGAAAGAAGACAACTGAGCATCAGCAGCTCTTCCTAAGCAAGATCAGGGGTTTAGCTCCATCTAACTGAGGGATGAGATGTGCCCCTCAGTGGGTCTGTTCCCACTCCCCCACCAGCCCTTCTACCCGACTGCAAGCTCAAAGTTCTAAAAAGAGAAGAGGAAGCTGGAGCGTCAATATTTGCCCAGTGCAAAGCCCAATAATCTTTGCTGGGAGCTGACAGGAATTGCTGTTCCACTGCCCTGGGATATCCTGGCTTGAGGCGAGAGCGCAGCCCCGCCCAGAGCCCCCAACCCCTCTGAGAGCTTTTGTAGCGTCTGTTTGTCCATGTCCCTGTGGCAGAGGCTCCCCCGACATCTGCCCTGGAGCTGGTCCAGCTGCTGGACCAAACAAGGCATTGTCCAGCCTGCCTTCCCCCAGCCCCGACCGCCCCAGCCCATCTTCCCTCGCTCTGCTTCCTTTTCCTGCCCCTGCTCCCCCTCCGCTCCCTTCCCTCTGCCATTTTTATTAGGAATGTTCTTGCTGTTCTCACTGTCCGAGCATGAGCTGATCCCCAGGGGAGCCTGTGGAATGTAACCCCTCAAGCACTAAATTCCTTCCCCTGTGCCAAAGACACAGGTTTGTTGTTGCTGCCCCTCCCGCCGAGCACCAGCTCCATCTCCTGCTCCTGCCCAGGGGCTTTGCAGAAATCCAGGGCTGGGTGTGGATTGAAGGCTGTGGCAAGGGACAGGATAAAGTTGCTTGGCTTCCACCCTTGGTGTCTCAGTGTTTCTGATCTTGGGAATCCTCACAAACCTGGAACAATGGCAGATTATCTGTTGTTGTAAGATATGTACCTAGAGATTGTTTTGATATGTGTTTACATTTTCCTTGAAAGTACAACTGATTGAAAGTACAACTGATAGAAAATAATGTATAAAAAACAAGGAAAAAGG
Organism: Pipra filicauda; assembly: GCF_003945595.2. Taxonomy (NCBI): domain Eukaryota; kingdom Metazoa; phylum Chordata; class Aves; order Passeriformes; family Pipridae; genus Pipra; species Pipra filicauda. The sequence continues at coordinate 82,697 of NW_024104808.1, read as the reverse complement.
AAAAAAAAGAAAAAGAAAAATAAAAACAAAGAAAAGGAAGAAAAAAAGAAAAAGGAGAAAAAAGAGAAAACAAGAAAGAAAAAGTAGGAAAAAATTTGAAAAAAACAGAACAAAGAAAAAAAGAAGAACGAGAAAGAAAAAAAGAGAAAAAGCAAAGAAGAAAGAAAAAAGAAAGAAAAGAAAGAAATAAAAAAGACAAAATAAAAGAAGACAGAAAAACTAAAACCCAACAAGTCCGATCCTCCCCCACCGGAGGGAATACAACTCCCACAATGCACCGCGCAGGTGGGGGCGTGGCGAAGGGCGGGCAGGGGCCGTGGCCGCGCGCTGATTGGCTGCGGGGCGGGTCTGTAAAGGCGGAGGGCGCGCGGAGCGAGCGCCATTTTGGCCTCGTGGTCGGAACTGGGGAGAACTCCGCGGCCGCTGCACTTCGCTGTGAGAACTGGCGGGGGAGGGCGGCGAGAGCGGGGTCTGGGGATCCCCTCGGGGGCTGCGGGGAGCGCGGCTGTGGGTGGAAAGGCTGGAGGGCTCGGGAGGGTTTTGCGGGGGGGTTCGGGGGTTCCCGGGGACGTTTTGAGGGGTCCCTGAGAGGGTTCGGTGTCCTGAGGGGACTCAGGGGGGAGTTTGAAGGTCCCTGAAGGAGGTTGGGGTCTCTGAGGGGGTTTTGTTTTCTGAGGAGATTTGGGGCGTTCCAGATGGGCTTTAGGGGTCTGTGAGGAGGTTTGGGAGTCCTGGGGGCTTTGCAGGGACCTTTTAGCCAGTTTTGGGGTCTCTAGCGGGTTTAAGGGGTCGCAGACGGTTTTGAGGGTCTCTGAGGGGGATTGGGGGGTCCCTGAATGGGGTTGGGGGGAATCCCAGGTGGATTTTGCGGATCACTGAGAGGGTTTAGGGGGTGCTGGGGGGGATGAGGTCTCTGAGGGGATTTGAGGGGACCTTGAGAAGGTTTCGATGGGTCGAGAGGGGAGTTTCAGGGGTTTTGAGGGGATTTTGTGGAGTCCCCTAAAGCCCAGCAGTGGGTTCAGGGGGTCCCCCAGCCCCCAGGGGAGGGGTCCTAGGGATGCTCCCCAAAATCGAAGGAGGTGGATATATTACATGCGGGTAAGGGAATCCCAATGCCCCCAGTATATCCCAATGACCTCCCAGTGACGCTCAGTATGGCCCAGTAACCCCCCAGTGACCACCCAGTGTATCCCTGGGAGCACCCAGTAACCCCCACTATGGCTTGGTAACCTCCCAGTGTTCCCTGGTGTGCCCTGATAATCCCCCGTAACTCCCCAGTTCTCTGCCAGTGACCCCCAGTGTGCCCCAGTTCACCTCCAATCCCTCCCAGTGCCATCCCAGTGTCCCTCAGTAACCCCCCAGTCCCTCCCAGTGCCCCCTGGTTCCCCCCAGTGTGTCCCAGTATCCCCCAGTAATCACCCAGTGCCCCCCAGAGCCCCCCAACTGTCCCCAACATGTCCCCAGATGCCCTTGGCCTTTCTGTGAGCGGGGGGGGGGCGTTTTTGGAGCCAGAGGGTCCAAGGGGGGCTCCTGGGGTGAGATGGAGGGTTGGGGACATGAGGGATGGGGTTTGAGGACAGTGGGGAGGGGTTTGGGGACAGTGGAATTGGGGGTGTCAAGGGGGGAATTGGCACTATGGGGAGGCCGTGGGAACATTGGAGACACCAGAGGGGTCTCGGGGTGTCAAGGGGGGAACTGGGGACACCAAGAGGGCCTTGGGGACACCAGGGGGGTCTCAGGACTCAACCTGCTCGTGGTGCAGGCCCTCCTTTCCCCCCAGGCCCAATTAACCCTTCCCAAATGTCCCCTAACCTCCATTTTCCCTTTAATCCCTTTAAACCCTCACCCTACAGATCCCTTTGATACCCCAGTGCCCCCAAAACCTGTTTTAACTCCCCGAAATACACCCAAAGACCCCCAAAACATCTCAAATCCCCATCCAACCCCCCTAGATCCCCCCAAATCTCCCCCAACCCCCCTCAATCCCTCCAACCTCCCCAAAGAGGGATCACCCACACCCTGGGACAGGAACACAGTGGTCTGTAGTGGAGGCACTGGGCTGTACTGGGAGAGCACTGGGGGGGCTCAGGTGTCCCAGGACAACGTGGCCCAGCTCCAGGAGAGATCCGGGCAGCAGTGAGGAGGTACTGGTCTGTTCTGGTCTGTCCTGATCTGTACCCCCAATCCCCAAAGCCCCTCAGGCCCCTGACTTGGTCCTGCTGCCCCTTGAGCATCTGCAGCTGCTGCAGCACCAGGCATTTCATCAGCAAATGTGCAGGTGACCCCAAGCTGGGGGTGTGTTGATGTGCTGGAAGGCAGGAGGGCTCTGCAGAGGGACCTGGCCCAGCTGGATCCATGGGCTGATTGCAAGGGGATGAGGTTCCAGCAGGCCAAGGGCCGGGTCCTGCCCTTTGGGCACAAGAAGCCCCGTCAGCCCCCCGGGCTGGGGCCAGAGTGTCTGGAGAGCAGGCAGGCAGAAAGGGAGCTGGGAGTGTGGATGGACAGGAAGCTGAAGAGGAGGCAGAGTGTGGCCAGTGTGATGTTAGAAAAGCAGAATAGGTTCTAGGATGGTTGTAGAAGGAGAAAGAAGCCCAGAGGCCAGTGCAAGCAGGCAGCTCTCAGCTTGCACATGATGTGCCCTCCCTGCAGGTTCATGTCCTTGAGCCCAGGCCCTGAGGTGAGGCTGAGAAGTGGTGTGGAGGTGAGCCCAGAGCTGTGGAGTAGTTGGAGTGCAGGTTTAGAGCAGCTTTATCACCTCAAATGTGCAGAGGAAGCTGCTGCCCCTGCAGGGACCTGCCCACAGCCCGGATTGAGTTACCCCTGGAACATCCCTGTGTGTCATGTGTGTGTCACAGCCCCCTCGTGGCCCCTCTGCTCACCTGGGGACACACGTGTGTGTCACAAGAGGGTCACATGCCAGGGGAACTCTTGGGGGTCCCCCGGGGGTCTCTCTCACACAGGGGGGTCTCTCCCAGGGATCTCTCTCCCGGGGGTCTCTCTCACACAGGGGTCTCACACAGGGGTCTCTCCTGGGGGTCTGTCAGAGGTCTCCTCAAGGGTCTCTCTCACACAGGGATCTCTCCCAAGGGTCTCCTGGGGGTCTCTCTCACACAGGGGGGTCTCTCAGGGGTCTCTCCATGGGGGTCTCACCCTCGCAGGCACTGATCATCTGCAGCACCATCTCGGCCGCCCCCCGTGTGTGCAGCTGGGCCTGCTGGGACAGCAGCTTCTGCTTCTCCATCTCCTTCTCCTGGGGGGCACAGGAGGAGTCACAGGGGTCTGGGGAGTCACAGGGGTCAGGGGGTGTCAGGTGTTGGGGGTTGAGGGGTCGCAGGGGGAGGTTCAGCAGCTTCTGCTTCTCCGCCTCCTGGGGGGGCATGGAGGTGTCAGGGGGGTCACAAGGATCAGGTTGGGTCAAGGGAGGTTTTGGGGTCCCCCCCTCACCTTGAACGAGTCCTCGGCCTCTTCCTCTTCCTTCCCCTCTTCCTCCTTCTCTTCCTCCTCCCCTTCCCCCGTGTGACAGCGGGGGGGGGGAATTTAAAGGGGGGCTCCCCAAATTAGCCCCCCCAACCAGCCTTTTGGGGGGACCCCCAAATCTCTGGGGATGCCCAAAATAACCATGGAAACCCCCCAATTCCTGGGGACCCCCAAAGTTCCTGTCCCCCACCCACAGTCCCCTCATCTTTGAGACCCCCAGTCTCTGGGGACCCCCCCAATCACTGGGCCCCCCCCAACTTCTGGGGACCCTCCAGTCTCTGGATCCTTCCCAAAATATCTCTGGGGACCCCCCACCTCCAGGGACCCCCAAAACCCCTGGGAACACCCTCCCCAATCTCCAGGTTCCCCCTCCAAATTCTGGGGACCCTCCCCCCCCAGTCCCAATATCGCTTCACCAAAATTCCCAGGGATCCCCCAACGCCCAGGGCCCCCCTCAAACCCCTCAACCCCATTTTTGGGGGTCCCACCTTGGCCATGATGCCAGCATAGGCCGTGTACAGGTGATTCTGCTCCAGCTGCCTGTGGGATTTGGGGGGGGGGGAAAGGTTGGGGGGGCAGGGACCCCCCACAGCCCCCCAGGAGGGGCCCCAGGGGTGGGGGTTACCCCCAACACCCACCCCGGTGGGATTCTGGGGTCCCCACCCAGGTTTTGGGTGTCCCTACTCCCCCAGTGCTATTTTGCGGGATTTGGGGTTTTGGGGTCCCCCTGGTGGGATTTGGGGTGATCTGGGTGCATTTTGGGTCCCTCTGCTCAGTCAGGGCCATCCGGTGTGTTTTGGGGTTTGGGGTCCCCCAGAGATTTGGGATCCTCGGAGTGTATTTTGGGGTCCCCGGGTTCTGTTTTGGGGTGATCTGGGTGCATTTTGGGTCCCTCTGCTCGGTCAGAGCTCATCCTGCTGAAGTGCAGGATGAGCTGCTGTGTTTGGGTGTGTTTGTGTTTTGGGGGCCCCCCAGGTGTGTTTTGGGTTCCCTAGGGTGTGTTTTGGGGTGATCTGGGTGTGTTTTGAGTGTGTTTTGGGGTCAGTGGGGTGTGTTTCGAGGTGATTTGGGTCCCTCTGCTTGGTCAGGGCCATCCTGCTGAAGTGCAGGATGAGCTGCTTGTGTGGCTGTGGGTGTGTGTGGGTGTGTTTGGCTGTGTCTGAGTGGCTGTGGGTGTGTGTGGGCTGTCTTAGTCAATGCTCTCCAAAGGAGTGTGGAATTGCACTCTCAGTCCCAGCTGGGAAGAAAACTTCCCCTGCTTCCACATGTCCTGAGCACTCCAGACTGGAGTTCCTGTAGCTTTTTCCTTCTTTGTTGGGAATTCAATGGACAGAGGAAAACACAGAAGTGTCCCCAGAGCAGAGAGAAGCTCTGGGGCCACAGCACCTGCTCCCCCCTCTTCTCATCCCTTCAGGAGATGAAGAAATGGCCCTCAATGTTTCCCCTCAGTGTACTGTGCAAATAGTCCCTGAAAGCATGGGCATAAAATCCCATTTGCCAGCCAGATCCACTCTGGGCTGCCTAAAGTGGCTGTAAAAGCATCTTGCCTGGGGCCAAGTGCCCCTTCCACACTTGCTTCATCTGTGGAAAAAGCAGGGAAAGCTGTTTTTTGTGTGAGCACCTTTCATGTCTCAGTGTTTGTGATCTTGGGAATCCTCAGGAACCGGGAACAATGGCAGATTATCTGTTGTCGTGAGATATGTACCTGGAGATTGTTTTGATCTGTGTTTAAATCTTCCTTGAAAATACAACTGATAGAAAACAATGTAAAAAAAAAAGAAAAAAAAAAGAGGAAAAAGCAATAGGAAAGAAAAAAAAAGGAGGAAAAGGAAAAGGCGAAAAAAATAGAAAAAAAGGACAGAAACACAGGAAAAAATGAGACAAATAATAAAAAAGAAAAAAGAGAAAAAAGAAAAAGAGAAAGAAAAAAAGAGAAAAGAGAAAAAAGGAAGCAGAAAGAAAAAAAAACAAAAGGAAAAAAGAAAGAGAAAACAGAAGGAAAAAAAAGACAGAAAAACAATAAAACCAAAAAAGTATTATCCTCACTCCGCTCACGTGCAAAGGGCCGCTCTGATCCCCCCAAGGACTACAACTCCCGTGCTGCCCAGCGCGGCGCGCAGGAGTGACGGCAGACGTAAGGGGGCGTGGCCGCGCGCTGATTGGCTGCGGCGGTGTTCTCTGAATGCGGTGCGCGCGCAGAGCGGGAATCGGTGATGGCGGCGGGGCCTTTGTCTGTGTGAGCTGGGGGGGGGTGCGGGAGAGCGGGGTCTGGGGATCCCCTCGGAGGCTGCGGGGAGCGCGGCTGTGGGTGGAAAGGCTGGAGGGCTCGGGAGGGTTCGGCGGGAGGGGTTCGGGGGTTCCCGAGGGTCAGAGCGCAGGGCCTTGGAACCGTCTCGGGGGCCGCGGGGCCCGGGGGCCTCCCAAGAACCCGGATGTTCGATTCGATTGTCGGGAAAGTCCCTCGGAAAAAAAAATCAGAACCACCCAACGAAAAAAAGAACCCTAAAAAAAGGAAAAGTGAGAAAAAGGTGAAGGAAAAACTGGAAGGGTCAGGATGATTTTATTGCTTTGCTTCAGTTTTTCCTTGGTCTCCTCCTTCTCAGATTTTCTGCTCTCTTCCTTTACAGAAAGCTCTTTTGCTGTTCTGTGGTTTTGGGGTCCCTGAGGAGGTTTTGGGGGGTCTCTGAAGGTCTTTAGTGTCCGGAGGGGACTTAAGGGGGGGAGTTGACGGTCCCTGAATGGGTTTGGAAATCCCTGAGGGAGTTTTGGAGTCTCCGAGGGAATTGGGAGGTCCTAGGGGGGCTTTTGGGGGAGTCTTTGAAGCAGTTTTGGGGGTTTCTAGTGGGATTTCGGGAGTCCCAGACGGTTTTGAGGGTCCCTGAGGGGGTTTTTGGGGTCCCTGAAAGGAGTCCCAGGTGGGTTTTGCGGGTCACTGAGGGTTTAGGGGGTCCTGGGGGGGAAAAGGTTTTTGAGGGGATTTGTGGGGTCCTTGAGGAGGTTTGGATGAGTCCAGAGGTGGATTTCTGAGGGGATTTCAGGGGGTTTGAGGGGATTTTATAGAGTGTCTGTGTCAGCAGACCAACCCCAGGGAAAGGGAATCCCAATGCCTGTCCCAAACCCCAGAGACCCCACAGAGAGGGGGTCCCGAGGGTCCCCTAAAGCCCAACAGTGGGGCTCAGGGGGTCCCCCAGCCCCCGGAGGAGGGGTCCTGTGGACGCACCCCAAAGTGCGGGGGGGAGATGTACCACATTCGGGTAAGGGGATCCCAGTGCCCCCAGTATATTCCAGTGACCTCCCAGTGACCCTCAGTACAGCCCAGTAACCCCCTCAGTGACCCCCTCAGTGACCAGCCAGTGTGTCCCAGTGACCTCCTACTGCCCCCCAGTATGGCTCAGTGATCCTGCAGTGAGCACCCAGTAACCCCAGTATGGCCCAGTAACCTGCCAGTGTCCCCCCGTGTGTCCTGGTAATCCCCCAATAACCCCCCAGTCCCTCCCAGTGCCCTCCCAGTGTCCCTCAGTACCCTCCCAGTCCCTCCCAGTGCCCTCTGGTTCCCCCCAGTGTGTCCCAGTATCCCCCAGTAATCCCCCAGTGCCCCCCAAAGCCCCCCAACTGTCCCCAACGTGTCCCCAGATGCCCTTGGCCTTTCTGTGAGTGGGAGGGGGGGGCATTTTTGGTCAGAGGGTCCAGGGGGGGCTCCTGGGGTGAGATGGAGGGTTGGGGACATCAGGGGTGGGGTTTGAGGACAGTGGGGAGGGATTTATGGACAGTGGAATTGGGGATGTCAAGGGGGGAACTGGGGACACCGAAAGGGTCTTGTGGACACGAGGGGGGTCTCAGGACTCACCTGCTCATAGGGAAGCCCCTCCTCTCCCCCTCTAGGCCCCATTAACCCCCCCCTAAATGTCCCACAACTCCCCTTTTTTTCCTTTAATCCCCTTTCCCCTGGACACTTTTGAACCCCCAGTGCCCCCAAAACCCTTTTAACTCCCCCAAATTCACCCAAAGCCCCCTAAAACCTCCCAAATCTCCATCCAACCCCCCCACAGATCCAGCCAAATCTCCCCCAGCCCCCCTCAAATCCCTTCCAACCCCCCTCGGAAGAGAGATCACTTGGCACCCTGGGACAGGAACACAGTGGGCTGTACTGGGGGCACTGGGCTGTACTGGGAGGGCACTGGGGGGGGGCTCAGGTGTCCCATGACAAGGTGGCCCAGCTCCAGGAGAGATGTGGGGAGCAGTGAGGAGGTACTGGTCTGTCCTGGTCTGTCCTGGTCTGTGCTGGTCTGTCCTGGTTTGTACCCCTAATCCCCAAAGCCCCTCCCCAGCTCCCCCAGGACCCTCCTGGACCCCAAAGCCCCCCAGGCCCCCCCAGGCCCCTGACTTGGTCCTGCTGCCCCTTGAGCATCTGCAGCTGCTGCAGAACCAGGCATTTCATCAGCAAATGTGCAGGTGACACCAAGCTGGGGGTGTGTTGATGTGCTGGAAGGCAGGAGGGCTCTGCAGAGGGACCTGTGTGAGGAAGAGTGTGTCAGCAGGAGCAGGGAAGTGATTGTTGGGCTGGAGTGAGCGCTGGTGAGGCCACCCCTGGAGTGCTGTGTCCAGCTCTGGGCCCCTGAGTTGAGGAAGGCCCTGGAGGGGCTGGAGCAGGTGCAGAGAAGAGCAGCGAGGCTGGGGAAGGGAGTGGAGCCCAAGTGGTGTGAGGAGAGGCTGAGGGAGCTGGGGGTGTTGAGGCTGGAGAAGAGGAGGCTCAGGGGAGACCTCCTGACTGTCTGCAAGTCCCTGCCAGGAGGTTGGAGCCAGGTGGGGGTGGGGCTGTTGTGCCAGGAAGCAGCAGTAGGACAAGAGGGCTGGGTCTGGAGCTGTGCCAGGGGAGGTTTAGGTTGGATATTGGGAAGCAATTTTTTCCCTAGAGAGTAATCAGGGCTTGGAATGGGCTGGGCAGGGAGGGGGTGGAGTCAGCGTCCCTGGAGGTGTTGAAGGTGAGAGTGGATGTGGCCTCAGTGCCATGGTCTGGGAAGCACGGCGGGGTTGGATCCAGGGTTGGACTTGATGATCTCGGAGGTCTTTTCCAATGTGGCTGATTCTGTGATTCTCTGATTGCCATTCCTATGGCAGCACATGCTTGAGGCTCTATCCCCAGGGTGACAGAGATGTCTGTCCATATCTATCTCCAAGGTTAGTGTGTAAATGTGTGGTGTTAGAAGAGCAGGCTGAGTTCTGGGCTGGTTGTAGAAGGAGAAAGAAGCCCAGAGGCCAGTGCAAGCAGGCAGCCCTGAGCTTGCACCTGATGTCCCCTCCCTGCAGGTTCCTGTCCTTGAGCCCAGGCCCTGAGGTGAGGCTGAGAAGTGGCGCGGAGGTGAGCCCAGAGCTGTCCCTGAGGTGAGGCTGAGAATAAGTGCAAGGCAGAGGTGCTGCTGAGGAAGGAGAGCCCCGTGGTGGGGAAAAGAAGAAACTGTGAGTGCCCATCCCCGAGCAGGTGCTGTGTCCATCCCCTGTGTGCCAGGTGAGCTGGGGCTTTGCTGCAGAGCTGCGGGCGCTGATTTGAGCGTCTCCAAGTGCTGAGATGGTGGGCACCCAGGAACACAAACTGTGCCTGGCCACGGAGCCTGCAAGGAGGAGCAGAGACAGCCCTGGCAGTGTGGGGGGCCAGGTTGTCCCTGTGCCTTCCCCTGCAGGCCCTGTCTGTCCCTGCTGGGCCCCTGTCCATCCCCATCAGGTCCCTGCCCGTCCCCCCCGGGCTGAGCTCCCCCCAGGAAGTGCCGTGGAGCTGAAGCTGCTGCCATCCCCCCCCTGCAGCCGCTGCCCCAGCCAAGGGAGCAGCAAAGGCAGGGCCAGGAGCAGAGGCAGCAGCAGGGGAGCCCTGGGGGGGCCGGGAAGCTCTTGTGTGGGTCAGGAAAGAGGCGCTGGGCACGAGGCCGGGGCTGTGCTGAGCAGGCCCAGCCCTCACATCCCCCCAGCCAACGCCGGCTGCCCGGGGGGCTTGGGAGGGACCCCCAGCCCGTGTGCCCCACACTGAGCTGGCAGAGAGAGAGCCAAGGGACAGGGCCACGGGCAGGGCCCTGGGTGAGGGACAGGCAGGGCCATTGCAGGGCCACGGTGAGGGCACAGCCTGTGGCAGCAGAGCTGCCCAGGGCCGGGGGCAGCCGGGGGTGTTGGGACCAGCCAGTGCTGGGGCCGAGCAGAGCACGAGGCCTCTTGCAGACCCCTGGAGCAGCCTCCCACTTGCCAGCCCCGCCCTGGTGGGGTGACACTGTCCCCTCCCTACAGGACACTCCCCCAGAAATCTTTGGGGGGGCCTTTTGTGTCTATTCCTGGTTGCTGATTCCTGCTGGGGACCTGAGGGAGCCTCTGCAATCCCATGCATGGGGCACAATCTCCTCTGCAGAGCTTGACCCACTGCAGACTTTGCAAGGAAATCTGTGCTGGCAGCCCGAGTATGTCATGACCCCCTACGCTACACCCAGGATATTTGGGACGAGTTCCCCCTCTCCGGGCACCTGTGGGATTGGGGGTTTATTGTTCTCCTCCTGTTGCTGTTTTTGCTCCACCCATGGGTGCTCTTGGGGGTGGGTGGGAAATGTTTTTGGGGGTGCTGGGCTGGGTTGGTGGCAGAGCCCTGGCGGTGGGCAGGGGGATGTGGGTCCCCCCCACGGTGGGGGTTGGTGTTGCTGGGTCAGGCCCCGCCGGCTCCATTGTCAGCCCGGTGCCGGCGGGGGGGACACAGCGGGTTTGGGGCCCCCCGGGAGTGCCGGGGGTGGGTGTGGAGCCCGGGAGCTGCCGAGTGTGGAGGGCGGAGCGGGGCGATGCCAGAGCTGGGGGACCCCTGGCAGCCTGGAGGGGGGAGCACGGAGAAGGAGGAGCCCCAGGACCCAACGGAGCCTGAAACGGGGGGCTTGGAGAAGGGGAAACTTGGACAGTGGGGACCCCTGGGATCCCTGGGACAACAAAGTGGAAACCATGGAAAGGGAGAATGTCTGGGAATATGGCACCCCGAAGGTGAGAGTCAGAGGAGAAGGAATTCTTGGGACCCCCAACACCCCAGAGGAGTCAGAGGGTCAGTCAGGGGAGACCCTCTGAACCCCAGAGGGAAGAGACCAGAGAGGAGGAATTTCTGGGAGAATTTTTTTGCGCTGCATGTTCATAGTTTGGAGTATTTTTTGACTTAACTGTAACTTTTTGCAGTTTGGGGGGGCGAGGGTCTTCTTGATATTGTCTGAATCTTGGTGTTTTGGAGATTTTTATGGTCACAGGATGCCCGGTGAGTTCTAGAGATGGACTTGGGCAGGAGGAACCCCCAAGCCAACGCACTCAGCTCTTGTTTCCACCCCCCCCTTCAGGATTTGTCCTTCCCAAAGCTTGGGCGGATGGAGGAGGAGGCTGCGAGGAAGAGGAAGATGCCTTGGTCCCCCCAGGCAGGTGAGGAGGAAGTCAGTGTCCCTTTGGGCGGGTGTTGTGCTGGCTCTGTCAGCCGAGCATGGCCCCGGCTGCAGGACAACCCCGCTGGCGCCGCCGTCCTGCCGGGGCCGGAGTTGGGGGGATGTCCTTGGCCTTCCCTGTGGGCCGGAGGCAAATCCCCTGCCTGTCCTTCTTGCTTCCTGCCCCAGGCCCCGAGGTGAGGACGGAGAGCCCGGAGGACAAATCCCCCCGTGAGACCCTGGTGGGAGAGGCCGTTTTGAAGGGCTCCCCGGCGCAGGAAGGCAGCGGGGAGGAAAAGGGCCGGAGATCCCCCCGCAGGAGGGGCTCCAAAGCCATCCCAGGGTGCTCTGAGGAGGAAAGAGCCAGCCTGTGCTGGGAAGGTGGCCAGAGCTTGAGAGGAAGCTCTGAGCTGGTGGTCCCTGAGCAGCCTCCCAGCAGGGAGAAGCTCTTCAGGTGCTTGGAATGTGGGAAGAGCTTCAGGAAGAACTCCCACCTCCTCATCCACCAGCACATCCACACTGGGGAATGGCCCTACATGTGTGAGGAATGTGGGAAGAGCTTCAGGCAGAGCTCCAACCTCCACAAACACCAGCGCATCCACACTGGGGAACGTCCCTACAAGTGTGGGGAATGTGGGAAGAGCTTCAGTGACAGCTCCAACCTGATCCGGCACAAGCACATCCACAGTGGGGAATGGCCGTACACATGTGGGGAATGTGGGAAGGGCTTCAGTTGCAGCTCCACCCTCCACACCCACCAACTCATCCATACCAGGGAACGGCCCTATCATTGTGGGGAATGTGGGAAGAGGTTTCAGACCAGGTCACATCTCCTGCAGCACGAGCGGACGCACACGGATGAGAGGCCCTTCCGCTGCACCGACTGCGGGAAGGGCTTCAGTCGGAACTTCCACCTCGTCACGCACCGGCGCATCCACACCGGGGAGAGGCCCTACAAGTGTGGGGAGTGTGGGAGGAGCTTCACCCAGAGTGGTAACTTCACCAAACACCAACGGACCCACCAGTAAGAGAAGCCCTTTGAGTTTCCCAACTGCGGGAAGAGCTTTGGCCAGCGCTTCCACCTTGAATGAACCCCCTGATGGTGAAGCAACCCCTGGAGTCCAGTGACTGTCAGTCCATCCCTTTCCACCACAAAGGGCCAGTCCACTTTCCCAGGGACAAGTTCTTCCAACAGAACCCGTCTTGGGGAGTGAGTTGAGATTCCTGCCTTGGCTGGGGACCCCCCCAAGATCACTCCTGGAGGTTGAGAGCAGAGATCTCCCCACGAGCGTTGGTCTGGGGGAGTTCCATCCATCTCTAATTAAGAATTCTTGCTTTTGTGCCAGCTTGAGTAGAATTGCTTCAACAATTGCTTTAGTGTAGAGCACTGTCCTATCTTATCCTGTACTCCTGGTAGTTTTAGTGTTTCTATTGTGCGGTAAATAATTGTGATGAAGATCTTTTGTCTGATCATTTGTAACCCTAAATAAATTCCTTTCTATCAATAGATCTGATTTGCCATCATTAAAGCTGGAGAACAAAAATGATTCAGTCACACCTCTGTAATTCCTTTGAATTGAAAATGTTGGCATAATTCAAGGCTGAGATTGGATCCATCAGCCCCCAGCACCCCACAGGAAGTTGGGAGCTCAGGGGGGTCACCCCCTTTGCCAACCTGCCTGTGCCCAAAGACCCCCATGGGACCGTCAGACCCACCAGACCACCCTCCCTTTTCCACCCTTTTCCCTGTTTCTCCCATTTTCGCATTGTCCCCCTAATCCTAATTTTTTTGGGTCCAAATCACCACTTTTTGTCCCCTCTCCTGTGGGCACTGAAGGAGAAAATGAGGCTGCACACACAGAGTTCCATTGTGGGACTTGTCCTGCATCTTTCCGGCGTCCCCCTTTCATTGGGGTTCCTTTGGAAACAGCGCCTGGGCTTTGTCTTTTAGTCCACTGGAATTCCCAGCATGGCCCCAAAGCAGTGCCCTGATCCCACACATTCCCCTCCCCTCATGTGCTGGCTGTGTTCAGCCACCAGAGAAAAACACAGGCTGCCATGCAGAGCGTTCCAAGTGGTTTCCACTTTGGCAAACAGCCCTCTCTGGATGGAAAACACCAGTCAAGGCCAAAACACTCCTTGTTGATCCTGATTAACTGAGAGTTGCAGCTCCTGCCTTAACTTGTTCCCATAAAAATTCTCAGGGTTCCTTTGGTTCAAGGAGGCCCCACATATCCCAATGGCCCCTGGATTCCATGAACTTCCACAGTCTCCAAAGGTTCCTTTAGTTCCATGAGGCCCTGCAGTCCCAAAATGCCCTTTGGATTCTCGGAGATTTCCCACTGTCCCAGGGTCCCTTGTGCTTCAGAAGGAGCTGCAGTGGGACAGTGGCCCCTTGGTTCCGTGAGCTCTGCAGTGTTCCAGGAATCCTTGGGTTCCAGGAGAGCCTGCAGTTTCACAAGGAGCACTTGAATGCAGGAGGTTCTGCAGGGTCCCAATGGCCCCTGGATTCTGGGAGGTTCAGAAATATCTCCGGGCTCCCTTGGTTCCAGGAGGACACACATGTCAGCAGGAACCCTTGGTTCCAGGAGGTTTGACAGTGTCCCAGAATTCCTTTGATTTCATGAGGCCCTGGATTGTCCCAATGGCCTCCTGATTCCATCAGCCCCCTCAATGTCACAATGCTCCCTTGGTTCCAAGAGTTTCCATGATGTCCCAGGGTTCCTTTTTTTTCTTGGGACCTGCAGTGTCACAATGTGCCCTGAATTCAAGGAGGTTTCTCAGGGTGACAGTGCTGCCTTGATTCCATGAGATTGCCCAGTGTCCCAGGGCTCCTTTGGCTCCAGAAAGCCCTGCAGTGTCCCAATGGTCCTTGGTTCCATGAGGTTCCACCATGTCCTTGCTGGAACATGCTCTGGGATCTGGACAGGCTGGATCAATAAGGCCAAGTGTCAGGGCCTGCCCTTGGGTCCCAACAACCCCCTGGAACGCTCCAGGCTGGGGGCAGAGGGGCTGGAGAGCTGCTCAGCAGGAAGGGACTTGGGGGTGCTGCTTGACAGGGGCTGGATATGAGGCAGAGTGTGCCCAGGGGGGCAAGAAGGCCAAGGGCATGGTGGCCTTTGTGGAGAAGAGTGTGGCCAGCAGGAGCAGAGAACTGATTGCCCCTCTGTGCTGGGCACTGGGGAGGCCCCACCTGGAGTGCTGTGTCCAGTTGTGGCCCCTCAGTGCCAAAAGGCCCTTGAGGGGCTGGAGCGTGTCCAGAGAAGGGACCGGAGCTGGGGAAGGCTCTGGAAAACATGTCTGCTGAGGGACGGCTGAGGGAACTGGGCTGGTTGAGTGTGGAGAAGGGGAGGCTCAGGGGGGACCTCATTGCTCTCTGCAATGACCTCAAAGGAGGTTTTAGTGGGGTGGGGGTTGGTCTCTTCTGCCAAGGCTATAGTGAAAGGTTGTGAGGGAATGGCCTTAAATTGCATTGGGCAAGGTTCATATTAGATATTAAAGAAACCTTTTTCCACTGAGAGAGTGTTCAGGCATTGGAACAAGTAGCCCAGGGGGGTGGTGGAGTCTCTGGAAGTGTTCAAGTGTGTGGTGGGTTGACCTTGGCTGGACACCAGGTGCCCTCCCAGCCGCTCTATCACTCCACTTTCCAGCAGGACAGGGGAGAGAGTAAGGTGGAACAAAAAACAACTGGTGGGTTGAGATAAGGCAGTTTATTTAAAGCAAAAGACAGCAGGGTTTGTTCTCTGCTTGCCATGAGCAGCCATGGTCGGCCACTCCCGAGGAGCAGGGCTTGGGTCCGCGGGACGGTTCCTCAGCAGGCAGCCATCAGACAATGAATGCCCCCCTCCTGCTCCCTGCCTCAGCTTTTAGAGCTGAGCTGACCTCCCATGGGCTGCAATGTCCCTTGGCTCAGTTGGGCTCAGCTGGCCTACTTGGGTCCCCTGCCAGGCTCTTGCCCTCAGCTAAGGAAGGAATGTCCCAGTGTTGGTGCTGTGCTCAGCAGTGGCCAAAACACTGGGGTGTTCTCAACCCCCTTCCAGCTGCCAATGCCAAGCCCAGCCCTGGGAGGGCTGCTGTGGGGAACTGAACTGCAGCTCAGCCAGACCCAACCCAAATATCTATGGCACATATTCTATAGAATCCATCCTTAGGTGTTGTATGATAGACCTGTAAGATATTACAAATAATAAGCAATAATAAGGCAAGTGTCCTCCTTAGGGACACACACACAGCCCCCCAAACTCCTGCCTGGGTTTGTCCCCTGGGGGTCTCTGCAGCAGCAAGCACAGCCCCACACTGACTGCTCTGGGCTGTGCAGGCATTTGTGGTTCTGCCTGTCTCACACACCCCCAACCTTGGGATGGATCTGGATGTGACTGGCTGTGATGTCACAGGGGAGCTGTGATGTCACAGGAAGGTTGTGATGTCACAGGGGAGGACATGATGTCACAGGGATGATATGATGTCACAGGAGAGATGTGATATATGATGGATGTGACGTCAGCTGTTGTGACACTTCAGGGTCTCATGGAACCAAAGGAACCCTGGGACAGTGAGGAACCTCATGGAGTCAAGGGCCTATTGAGACACTGCGAAGCTCATGGAACCAGAGGAATTCTGGGAGAGTGTGGAATTTCATGGAATCAAAGGGCCATTCTGCCACTGGAGGGCCTCCTGGATCTGAAGGAAACCTGGGAGACTGCAGAATCTCATGGAATCAAGTGGCCAGTGTGACATGGGGGACCTCACAAAAGCAAAGAAACCCTGGGACATTTTGGAACTTCATGGAATCGCTGGGCCATTGTGACACTGGGGAACCTCATGGAATTGTGTGGCCATTGTGACACTGCAGGGCCTCATGGAATAAAATGAAATTTGGGACACTGGGAAACCACATGGGATCAAGGGGTACCTGTGACCCTGCAGGACCTGATGGAACCAAGGGAAGCCTGGGACACTGAGGAAACTCGTGGAACCAAGTGGCCTTTGTGACCCTGCAGAATTGCACGGAATCAACAACCCATTGTGACACTGCAGGGCTTCATGGAACCAAAGGAATCCTTGGACACTGTGGAACCTCATAGAAACAAAGGGCCATTGTGACACTCCTGGGCCTTGTGGATCCAAAGGAATCTTGGGATGCTGTGGAACCTCCCAGAATCAAGGGGCCATTTTGACACCGTGGAACCTCATGGAATCAACAGTCCATTCTGAGTCTGCAGGGCCCAGGGAAGCAAAGGAATCCTGGGACACTGGAATCTCACAGAATCAAGGGACCATTGTGACCCTGCGGAGTCTCATGGAGATGAAGAAGCCCTGGGAGACTGGAACCTCATGGAATCAAGGGTCCATTGTGACAGTGCAGGTCCTCATGGAACCAAGGGAAGATGGGGACACTGTGAAAACTCATGGCATCAAGGGGCCATTTTGACATGCAGGGCTTCCTAGAACCAAAGGAAGCCTGGGACGTTTGGGATCGTCCTGGAATTGAGGGGCCATCGGGACACTGCAGAAACTCCTGAAAGGAGAGGAACCCTGAGACTGTGCAGAACCTGAGGGCAGAAAGGAGCCATCGGGACACTGCAAAACCTCGTGGAATCAAGGGGCCACGGCTTCACATCTGGGTCTCATGGAACCAAAGGAAACCTGGGACACTGGGGAAACTCATGGAAGCAGGGAGACCCTGGGACACTGTGGAGCCTCACGGAATCAAGGGACCATCGGGACACTGCAGGACCTTGTGGGGCCAAAGGAACCCTGGGCTGCTGCAGAACCTCACGGAGCTGGGAAGCTGCTGTGTGGGGCCCCCACGACGAGTGGCTGAGGCTGCTGAAGGAGAAGGTGAGTGAAGCCAATTTGCACAAGTGGAAGCCGTGGGCAACGCCACTGAGCCCCCTTGCCAGGGTCAGTTACCATGGCAACCATCAGACATTCCCATTGTGTGCTGGGTTAAAAGTAAACCGGAGGGAGAAATGAACCCACCCGAGGGATTGCAAGTCAGAGTTACAATTTACTAAGAAGATTACAATAAATACAATGATACAGAGAAAAATGGTTTTAACCCACAAAAATAGCTGTATAAGCCAGCACCCTGGGACAAGAACAGAACAGTGCTGAGCACCACGTGGCCCCCCAGGGTGCAAAGTAAAAGGAAAGGAAAACCTGTTGGTCCAGATGATGGTGGCAGTTCTGTTGAGGTAGTGATGGCAGTCCTGTCAGGAGTGGCAGTGGCAGTCCTGTTGGAGTTCTGGTCCTCCTCTCGATCCCACGAGTGGCACCAGAAGTCCCCAAACCCCAAGAGTATATGTGCTCAGGTTCAGGTGGGGATGTCCAGCACCTCCCCCAGGGCAGGGAGTTTCACAATGGGCAATTTAACTCTGTGAGTCATGGGGTATTTTTTGAGTGTTTGAAGGTCTGGGTGTTGCAGCTGCCTGTTCTGCCAGTCCAAGGAGGCCCATTGGCAGAGATGACCCCTCAGGCTGGGGGTGAAGGTGCTAATGCCTCCCCAGAGGGGAGTTATCACACCTGAGTCATGGGTGTGAAGACAAAGGAACACTCCTTGCACAGTTCTTTCACACCCAGCTTGTAGCCTGAGGCGTCAGGTGGGCCCTGGGCAACTGCTGAAAAAGGATCCATTCTTAAGAGTCCACAGTTTTGGTTGCACTCACACAGTGATAAACTGGTCCTGGCCCCTGCAACTAGGACAGACTGCTACGGTCAGTTACCATGGCAACCATCACACATTCCCATTGCTACTGTCAGTTACCATGGCAACCATCATACCTCGCACTGCTACGGTCAGTTACCATGGTAAACCTCATACATTGTACTACTACGGTCAGTTACCATGGCAACCAGAATACATTCCCATTGCTACCATCAGTTACCATGGCAACCAGCATACATTCCCACTGTTATGGTTGGTTACCATAGCAACCATCATACAGTCCCATTTTTATGGTCAGTTACCTTGGCAACCACCATACATTTTCATTGCCATCATATAACCCACTGCTACAGTCAGTTACCATGGCAACCATCATACTTCCAATGGTACAGTCAGTTACCATGGCAACCATCATACATTCCCGTTGGTACAGTCAGTTACCATGGCAACCACCATACATTCTCATTGCCACTGTCAGTTACCATGGCAATCACCATACATTCTCATTGCTACGGTCAGTTACCATGGCAACCATCATACATTCCCGTTGGTACAGTCAGTTACCATGGCAACCATCATTTATTTCCATAGATATGGTCAGTTACCATGGCAACCATCATTTATTCCCATAGCTATGGTCAGTTACCATGGCAACCATCATACATTCTCATTGCCAGTGTCAGTTACCATGGCAACCATCATACATTCCTGTTGCTACGGTAAGTTACCATGGCAACCATCATTTATTCCCATAACTATGGTCGGTTACCATGGCAACCATCATACATTCTCTTTGCTATGGTCGGTTTCCATGGCAACCCTCATACTTCCCATTGCTATTGTCAGTTACCATTGCAACCATCATACCTCCCACTGCTACAGTCAGTTACCATGGCAAACATTATACATTGTATTGCTACAGTCAGTTATCATGGCAACCACCATACATTCCCGTTGCTACGGTCAGTTTCTATGGGAACCTCTTGGTTCCTCTTGGACAGAAGCAGATGCAGATGAGCCTCCCTCTTGTCCACCAACCTTTAGAGCAGCTGTGCTCTAAAGGCCTGTGTCCCGAGGGGTGTCTTCACCAAGACCCTGCACAAACCTCTGGGACTCTTTGCATCCTGTTGTGGTGCCTTTCCAGTGAATTCCAGGGTTATCAAAGGCAACTGGAATGGGCTCTTTGTCTCACTCCACAAGGTCACCCAAACCACTCTCTCCTCTGACCCTCACCCACAAAAGTTCACCCAAGTTGTTCATCCCCTAGAGCAGCTCCACAGGTCCCAGAAGCTCCTTCCCGCTGAGGACACCTCTCTCCTGCTCTTTCTCTCCTGTGTCTCCTTGGCCTTCTCTCCCAACCCATCACAGCCCTGCAACCTGGGAACTGTCTCAGCAGGCCTGGGCTGTTATTGCCTGCAAGTGGAATGAAGAGAGACTTGGGGCTGCAGCTCCTCCTGCCTGTGCCCCACACGCAGGGCATTGGGGCCTGTCTGGCTGCAGCCCCTCAGCGGGGGCACCGGGGTAAGAACAGACTTGCAGTGGGGAAAGCTGCTCTGAAAGCCCCGAGAGCTGGGCTGTGCAGAGGCTTTGCTGACAATGGCCTTGGGGGTGGACGTGCTGGGACTCAGGCCCAGGGGGAAAATCCCAGGCCTGATCCCTGAGGAGATCAGCACATGCTGCTGAAATGCTGGGGGAGAGCAGAGCCAGCAGAGGGAGGAAACAAGTGTGGACAGCCTGGGCTGATGGGATTTGGACTCGTGCCTGGCCCGGCCTTGGCTGGGCAGAGAAGGGACAGCCTTTGTGTCCCTGCAGGGCTGGGATTCACTCCCTGCCCCAAAGGCCCCCAATGTGTCTGAGAAGCCCTGGGTGGTGCCTGTCCCACAACTGCTGGGAATGGGGATGGGGTTCCTGCACAGGCCCTGTGCTGTCCATGGCAGCTGCTGCACTTGTGCTGCAGAGCCCTGGCACCTCCCCTGGCACTGCAGGCCCCTCTTTGGCTGTTCAGTCCAAGTTCTGCTGCCCTGAATTAGGTTCAGCAGTGAAGGGATGTCCAGGAGACAATGGCCATTGTACTCTGAGGACATGTAGAAAATACCTCTGATAAAGAACAGGAGAGAGACCTCTCTCCCTGTGCCACCTGACTCCATTTGGTCACCTGAACACCTCTAGGGGCTGCCCTGGACAGAAGGAACAGTGACAGGTTCCCCTGTCCTACCTGTGGGCCCCTTCTGCCACTGAAGTTGGCCAAAGCAATGTCCCAGCAGCCTCCAAGAAGATCCCACAGCTGCTGCCCTGTCCCTAGGAACTGCTCCATTGGAGCCTGCAGTTCCCAGCAGGAATCTCAGTCACCTCTGGCCCCTCAGAAGGAACCAGGGCTTTGTGTCCCAGCAGGTCACTCCTGGCTTTGGTCTTCATTCATTGCCATGGGAGCTGGGACAAGGAGTCACCTGCAGGGGCCTGTTTTGGGCCCACTGAAGTGGGGCAGGAGGAATCCCAGCCCATGGGGGTTGTGGAGGGAGCTGAGTGTCCTTCTGGCCCCAGGTCTGCAGAGCCACAAGGAGACACCTCTGTTGACTCAGCTGAGTCCCTTCCATCAGTGCAGGTGAAGGAGATCCCTCCTGGGCACTGTCTGGGTTTCCTGTCTAATGATGGGACATGAAAAGGGGACTCTTGAAGTTAACTCTGTGTCTGTTTGGAGAAATGACAGTGCTGAAAGAAGTGTCTGTGCCCAGCTGAGAGAAAGAACATCATTATTTCCTTCAGCTGTGTGCCAGCAGGTTCCCCAGGAGCCCCAGGGACAGCTGGAGGGAGCCCAGAGGGGCAGAGCAAGGGCTGCCTGGGGCTGTTGCTGTGCTGCTGAGCTGGGCCGGGCTCCTGGCACACAGGGAGCTCCTGGCAAGCAAGAAGAGCTTCAAAGAGACAGCTCTGCTGGTGAGCAGCTTTTCTGCACAGCCCAGCAGGGCTGAGGGCACTGCCTGCAGCACCCAGGGCACAGGAGAGAAGGCAGAGAGATGAGAGGCAGCCTGGGCTGGGAGGTGACTGAGCTCTCACTACAGGAGAAACCTTCCCAGGATTTGAAGGAAGAATTCTCTGGCTGTAGGAAAGTTCAGCTTCTCTTCCTGGAGGCATCTCCTAAAGCTGGCACATCCCACAGCTTCTAGGATCTTTCAGCAGGACTCTCCCAGTTGCTGCAGTGCAGGGGAAGTGGCCATATGGCAGAGCAGGGCAGGAGCTGCAGGCAGCAAGGGCAGAGAGGAGAAGGGAGCAGGAGGTTCAAGGGATCCTGGGGTGGGAGGACAGGGCAGAGCTGCTCAGGGCAGGAACCTTGCCAGCCCTTTGCCACGGTCAGGCTGTGGCTGCAGAGCAGTGCAGGTGAGTTCCTGCAAGTGCCTCTGCCAGCTGCCAAATGGCCCCAGTGGCAGGAGCTGTCAGGATGGCTCTGCTGGATTTGCTGGGGTGCAGCAGGAGAAGCTGCTGCAGAGCAGGACTTGCTGCTGCCCCCTCAGAGGCCCAGGGCCAGAAGGTTCCCTGTGGCAGGGCTGGCTGTGGGGTGGGAAGGTGGGGGTGCAGCCAGGGGTGCCCAGGGCTGTGGGGCAGAGCAGGGTCCTGCCCCCAGGGCTCTGTGTGCTGGGGCAGGGACTCTGCTGCCTGCCAGGGGCAGCTCTCAGCCCGGCCAAGGAGCTGCCACGGCCCTGCAGGGAGAAGGGGTGGGTGGAAGGAGTGACCCCTCAGGGCAGGGCAGGGCAGGGCTGGGCAGGGCCCTTCAGCTGCAGGCTCAGGGCTCCTCACAGCTTCAGCTCCACCTCCTCCATTTCCAGGGGCCCTTCTCAGGAAGCACATCCCCCCAGAACACCTCCCCCTTCCCAGCCACCGCAGGCTGTCTGGGATCTGCTCTGCAGCCCCTGCCCAGGCAGAGCTGCCCCTGGGCACTGGGCTGGGGATGGCTCTGGCAGCACTGGCAGGGAGCTGAGCTGGGCACAGGCAGGGGCTGCTGGCAGGAACAGCTCCTCACCCAGAGACAGGCAGGCAGGGAGAGGCAGCTGCTGCCACAAGGGCTGGGCAGGGGGATGTGGGCCCCTCCCTGCTGTCCCTGTGGCACAGACCCCTTCCCTGAGCAGCTCCTGCCTGGGCTCCTTTCCCAGCCTAAGCAGAGCCTGTGCCCTCAGGCCCACGGGGGCTGGGCTGGGCATTGCCCTGCAGCAGCCAGAGCCCAGGCAAGGACAGGGCCCTGATTTCCAGCTGTCTCTCTGTGTCCCTCCTCCCTTGGCAGCAGCACTGTGGCATTTCCCTGCCATCCCCTGCTGCCTGGGCTCTCCTTGTTCTCACCAGTGGCTTTTCTGAGCCAGTGTGGTGTTTGGGGGGGGCAGATTCCTGTCCAGACACAAACCCTTTGGGTGCTGCTGTGGGGATGTGTCTGTGGGAGCCAAGTGCCCAAGTGCCCTCCAGGCACCTTCAGGGTCTTCAGCTGTTTGCCTGGGTGTCCTGCAGGGCTGCAGGTGCCCTCCAGAAGGGCACAGCTCTGCCATAGGATCTCTGTGCTGCACAGGATCCCCATGGAGAAAACTCCTCAGTGCCAAATCCATGGAAATGCTCTGGGCAGCTGTACTTGGGAGCTGCAATGATCCCTCTGTGAGGCAGTCTGGGAGGAGTAAGATGAGATCCTAATCAGGCATCCTGAGGAAAGGCAAGGATTCTGTCAATGTGCTCTTTGAACCAGGATTCCTCTGCTCCCAGAAGTGCCTTGTTACCTTTTTTAAGGGAATTCCTAAGGGTGATCCCCCTTTAGCTCTAAGCTGCCAGCCAGGGGCAGCTGTGAACAGAAAAGATGGCCAGCTCTTGTCTCTGCACCAAGAGACCATCCCTTTGCCTCTCAGGACTCACAAGATTTCCCTTGGAGCACATTAGAAATGTCAGAGATTTCAAGCATCCAAACTCACTTCTGGCAAGAGGAACTGGAACAAAATCAAGTCCCCCAAATCCTCTCTCTCTGTTCTGTGCTTGGGCAAACTGTGACCAGCAGTTCTGGAAACACTTTGATACATCACAAGTGCATTTAATTGGAGGTCACCCTGTGCTCCAAGTTGCCTCTCACTGCACAGCACAAAAGAATTCTTTGGGAGCCCATTCCAGGGTCCCTGCTCTCAGTGCCCCCTTCAGCCAGCAAAACCCAGAGCTCAGGGAGAGGGATGCAGAGGGATCTTCCTGAAAAGAGGCCCTGAATGTTGAATTGCTATGAGACATACAAGATGTTTTACTGATTGAGTCTGGCCTAATTAATTTCTGTCTTTATTCTCCTCAACAGAAAACAATAACCAGAGGCAGCAAATGTCCAACAGCAGCTCCATGCCCCAGTTCCTCCTCCTGGCACTCGCAGACAGGCGGGAGCTGCAGCTCCTGCACTTCTGGCTCTTCCTGGCCATCTCCCTGGCTGCCCTCCTGGCCAACGGCCTCATCCTCAGCGCCGTAGCCTGGGACCACCACCTGCACACCCCCATGGGCTTCTTCCTGCTCAACCTCTCCCTCACAGACCTGGGCTGCATCTGCACCACTGTCCCCAAAGCCATGCACAATTCCCTCCAGAACACCACAACCATCTCCTACATGGGATGTGCTGCACAGCTCTTTTTCTTTCTTCTTCATTCAGCAGAGTATTTCCTCCTCACCATCATGTGCTACGACCGCTACGTTGCCATCTGCAAACCCCTGCACTACGGGACCCTCCTGGGCAGCAGAGCTTGTGCCCACATGGCAGCAGCTGCCTGGGCCACTGGGTTTCTCTATTCTCTGCTGCACACAGCCAATACATTTTCCCTGCCCCTGTGCCAGGGCAATGCCCTGGGCCAGTTCTTCTGTGAAATCCCACACATCCTCAAGCTCTCCTGCTCACACTCAGGCTACCGCAGGGAACTTGGGCTCATTGTGTTTAGTGCCTGTCTAATATTTGGTGGTTTTGTTTTCATTGTTTTCTCCTATGTGCAGATCTTCAGGGCTGTGCTGAGGATCCCCTCTCAGCAGGGACGGCACAAAGCCTTTTCCACGTGCCTCCCTCACCTGGCTGTGGTCTCCCTGTTTATCAGCACCTTATTCTTTGCCCACCTGAAGCCCCCTTCCATCTCCTCCCCATCCCTGGATCTTATTGTGTCACTCATGTACTCAGTGGTGTCTCCAACACTGAACCCCTTCATCTACAGCCTCAGGAACCAGGAGCTCAAGGATGCCCTGAGGAAACTGATAACTGAGTGTTTTTCAGAAGCAATAAACTCTCCTTCTTCTCCATGTTATGTACCTCATTAAAGGCCAATCCTTTTATGGACTTCATTAAAGGTCCACCATATCTTCTCTATGTTTTTACTCCTGGTAGGGGTGTTATTTTTGTGAGAATTTGTTCACACCATAAAATCTTTATATATATAAAGATATATGTAAAAAAGTATATCTATATAAACACCATTTTCAATTCAGTGTTTGCCTTTCTAGCCTGGCCCAGAGGCTGTACAAATTGGCAATTGTACTCACTGTGTGCTTCAACCAAATAAAGAACTCTGCAATGACTTGTTTGCCTGACATCTTTCCTCTCTGACTTCTCTGCAGCTGCAGGGTCGGGGCCTCTGTGCAGAGCTGGGCCAGAAAAGAGTCCCAGCAGAGCAGCACTGCCAGGGAGCAGCAGCCCTTCTCCTGCGTGGCCTCCTCTCCCTTCCCATCCACACTGTCCTGCAGAGCCCTGTGTTGGTGGAGGCCTCAGTGCTCTGGCAGTCGGTCCCAGTCCTGCTGCAGGACTGTCCAGGGACTGCAGGCAGGGACAGCCACGGGCACTGCTGGCACAGAGCTGACCTCTGCAGCAGCACTGCCATCCTGCAGGGGCATCTCCTCAGGCCAGGGCCTCAAAGCTTCCATCTGCTTTCCACTTTGCTCTCCAGGATGTGCCCAACACAACGCCCTGCAGAGGAAACCAGCAGTGACCAGCACAAGGGGGGGAGTGCTCAGGGTGGGGGCACCCAGCAGTGCCCTGGCACAGCCAGCGCCGCTCCCAGCACTGGCCTCTCACCCCAGGCCATTGGGCTTGTTCTTCCCTCCAAGGAGGGACAGCAAATGACCAGCTCAGGAGTCCATGTTTGCACTGCATGGACAAGACATGCCCCTGTGTCACAGCTTGGGGCTGGGGGGGTGGAAGGCTTAGACAAAGTTGATGGCAGAAGCCGTCTCGTTGAGCTACAAGGGGTGGAAAGGACCCCCTTGTTTTCTAAATTCCTTCTCAGAGAGGAGCCTGGGGGTGGCTGGATCCAATCTAAGACTCAGATTTTCATTTCAATAGAAGGAATTCTAGAGGTGTGATTCAATCACTTTGTCCTGCAGGTTTTAGTGATGACAAACCAGAAATATTTCTATAAAATGAATTATTTATTATGACAAATGAACAGAAAATTGATCAGACAGTGACCAGAGGAAAGACCTTAAAGAGAATTTTTTCCTGCACAGTATAAAAGCCAAAACCTCCTAGCAGTATAGTGTAAGATAGGACAGTGAAGTCTATCAAAGTCATTCTATTAAAGTAATTGGATCAAAGCTAGCAAGAAGAAACAATCCTGAAGCAGAGATTGAGGTAACTCACCCCATAACAACAGGGGGTAGTTCTCTCTCTTTCACTTAACCCCTGGGGAGTGACCATGAAGAGCTGTCCCTGCTTCATGGGACAAGCTCCACACACTTCAAGGAAGTCTGTGGAAGAATCTGCCACATGACAGTTGGACGGGGCTTTTACAGTTATCAAGGGTTTGACTGCCAGACATATTTGCAGGCCAGGGAGCAGCTTCTCTGTCAAATCCTGCTTCAGAAAGCAGGATGTGTGTTTGAAGTTTCATGAAGCATTTTGGATTTAGCAGAATTCAACATTAAAAACAGCACCTTGACACGAGCAGTAACTCACAACAGAGTGTGCATTGTTTGCATTCTCTGACCATTGTTTAGGTATTATCAGAGCAGAACATCCTGCCAGAAACGGCGCCTTGATTCCATGAGTTTGCAAAAACTCTGAGGGTTCCTTTGGTTCCATGAGGCCCTACAGTGTCCCAATGGCTCCTTGATTCCATGAGGTTCCAATGTGTCTCTTGGATCCTTTGGTTCCTCAAGGCCCTGCAGTGTCACAATGGCTCCTCGAGTCCATGATGTTCCAAAACATCCCAGGGTTCCCTTGGCTCCAAGAGGCTCCCCAGTGTCCCACCGGCCCCTGGATTCCAGCAGGCCCTGCAGTGTCCCAATGGCCACTCGGTTCCACGAGCCACAGCGGCTGCCGCCGGCGTCTGTGCCCGGAGCCGCCGCTCCCACGGGGCTGCCACACTCACCGCCGGGGTTGCCGCTCGCGCAGCCGCCGCTCTGCCCCGGCTGCACCGGGACCCGGCACCGCCTCGGGCCTGCGCTGCCGCCTCAGCGGCCACAGGGCCACAGGGATGGGGGACCTTTGCTCTGACACTGATGGGGCCTGCCTTTGTTCTGCTGGGCTCTGGGCTTTAGGGAAATTGCTGTTCATTGTCATGGAACACCTCCTGAATTCCAAAGGTTTCCTAATCCAGGGGAGAGGTTTCTATGGCATTGGAGGTGCTGCCCCTCAGGACACATTGTCAATAAATCGTCCAGCTGACTGGGATGGGTGTAAGAGCTGGGGAACACAGGATAATCAGTCATCCCATGAAAACCCTGGAATATTCCCTGCCTGAATCATAACCAAAATGGAACTGTTCGGATGGAATTTCCAAATACTGTGGAAACTCCAGTCATTAGTGACACCAGGATGGAAATTCAGCAGATCACTAAAGCCAGTCCCCTTGGGAGCCCACACCCAGCGGGGCTGAGGGAGGCCCTGGCAGCTCCCCAGCACCTCCCTCTCAGTGGGACACCTCTGGCAGCCTCTCCCAGCTCAGGAACCCTCCAGTTTCCAACACTCCAAAGACCCTCACTGGTGCCCAGGACAATTCTGATCCCCCTCAACAAACACTCCTCCAGCTGTGACCCTTGTCTGGTGGGAAACACAAAGGGATTTGGGGGAGTGTTTCCCTGACAACAAGGAGAATTTTGGAGAGGGACCTTTCCACACCCAGCTCTTGATGTGTCCACACATCTCTGCCTGGGTGTGGGTGTGAATTGACTGTGGTGGGAATGTTGTTATTGGGAATCTATAATTCAGTCACTGTTAAAATTGTAGCACATGCTATTGAATCACTTTACAACTGTTCAATTGGTGAATGATTAAGCACTACTAATGTCTTTTGCCCCCTTGTCTTTGGATCCAAATCCTTGGTGTCCTGACCCTCTTGCATCCCAAGGCTTTGTGTAAATCATTCCCTTTCATCAAAAAATATATTTTTGGTGACTTCCACTTTAAAATCTTCCTCCTTAGCTAAACTACAAAACAACTCCAATTAGTTGTTTATGTCTTGAAGACTTGAAGACAACTAAAGAAAGAAATATAATTTGTTTTTCAATGTTTTAATGGGTCCCACAGTGTGTTTGGAGCTTCATCAGCTGTCAGTCCAAGATGGGCCATGCCAGAACTGGTGAGATTGGAGGGTGAGGAGCAAGGTTGATCATCCAGGGTCAGCGTGGATCTCCTGAGGAGACACTCAGCATCAAGATCACTTGGAGAACACCTCTATCACCTCTTCTCTGAACTAAAAAATGTCCATCCTTAAATTAAAAAAAAAAGTACAAACTTTGAAGACTTGTTTTGAAATTGCCTTGAAGACAATTAAAGGAAGACAAAGAGATCCTGAGGGATTTCTGGAATTTAATGAGCCCCACGGTGTGTTTGCAGCCCAGCCCATGATCCTGAGGTGCTGAGAGAAGATTGAAGCAGCTGCTGCAGAAGTCAGAAGCCAAAGTCCAAGTGCCTTGAAGCGTTGCTAGGCCCCACTGAGGGCAGGCACTGCCAAAGCCTCCCCAGGGACTCCTTGGAGCAGCTCCTTGGAGGCCAGGAGTGCAGGCAGACAAAGGCTCTGGGCAGGCCCCTGCAATGCTGAGCAAAGCCTGCCTTGGTTTTGTGGAGCACAAAGGCCAAGGCCTGAGCCCCAGGCCCTGGCCCAGCAGATCCTGTCCCTCCCGGCTGGCTCAGGGCTGTTTGGGGGGCACTGGGATGGGAGGGGGAGGAACAACAAAGGCCCAAAACTGGGCAACCCCTGCCAGGCTCCTGAGGGAGGGGCGAGGCAGAACCCAAGGGCAGAACCTGCCAGGAAAGTGGCTTGTGGTGGCCTGAGTGGCAGAGGCAGCTGCCAGAGGCAAGGGGACAAAGGCCTGGGTGCCTTTGGGCCTTGCAGCCCTGCCAGAGCCCTTGGCCATCTCTCCTGCAGGCTGTCCTGCCCTGGCCCTGCTGCTGCTCTGGCCTTGCAGGCTGCACACACCCCTCCTGCTTTCCCACCCCCTCCCAGCAGCATTTCTAGACCCTCCCTGATGGCTCTGCACCAGCTCTGGCTGTTCCCTGGAACACAAAGCCATGGGCTGATCCTGACTCCCCCTGGGTGACCTCTTGCAGCACAAGGGTCCCCGTTGAGTGACATTTCTTTTTCTTTACCTTCAGTCTGAACTTTCAGTGCTGTTCTTTGTAGAGATTTCATTCTATTTCCAATACGGAGAAAAGCTCCATCCTGTCAGATCTCCTCTAGACCCTTTCCAGTTTTTCCTCATTTTTCCAGAATGGGGAACCTCAGAGACAGACAGACCAGTCCAGATGTGGTGACCCCAGGGCTGAGTCCAGGGGGTGACAACTCCCTTGTCTGGGTGCCCACACTCCCCCTAAGGCAGCCCCGTGTGCAGTTGGCCTTAAATCAAGGGGCCATTCTGATTCTTTGTAACATCACGGAATCAAGTGGCACCGTGACACTGCAGGGCCTCATGGAACCAAAGGAATGCAGGGACACTGTGGAATCTCATGGAACCAAGGGGCCATTGCGACAAGGGCCCATTCCATGACTCTTTGGAACAAAAGGAACTCTGAGACATCTCAGAACCCCGTGGAACCAAGGGGCCACTGTGCCTCCCCAGAACTCCATGGAATCAAGCAGAGCCGCTGCCTCCCCCCCGCCGCCGCACGGACCGGAGTCGCCGGCTCTGCCCCGCTTGGACACCTCTGGAGTCAGCGTGTTCTTGGGCAGCACAACTGATCTCAGAACAGAGTTTCCCACATTTTGCTTTGCCCCCTCTCTCCCCTGGTTTTGTTTTTTGTTCTTTGTTCATTCAGGAGGAAAAGGGGAAAGGGAGGCACATGTTGATCCCTGTTTGTATCTCTTTACAAAAGGGAGTTGGGGCAGACGGGTAGAGAGGAGGCAATTTCTTTCTCTGCTGTTGCTTTGAATAGTTCTGTTGGTATTGCTGGTTTTGCTGTTATATTTCTTATCAGTAAACTCTTATTGTTTTCACCTCTACCTCCTTATATTTTGTCTCCTTGTACTGGTGGGGAATAAAAGAGGAGTGAATTAATTTTATTCGAGTTCCCACCCCAATCTGTGTCTTTAAACCAGGACAGGTTGCTCAAGGGCTCCCTGAAATTTGGCATCATCCACAAAGGACTTAAAAATACATTTTGTCCCATTGTACAGAGAGATAAGAAAGATCTTCTCTAGTGGTGTTCAAGGGCTGATCACTGAGGGATTTCATCAGGAAGTTGCTGCCAAGAGGACTTCGTACCATGGATTTTATTTGGCACTTCATTCAGCCAACTTCCCACCATCTTCCACGTCTTCAGTCCAGCTTCCACCAATCCGGCCATAAGGAGACCTCAGAAGACCATGTCAAGGGCCTTGATAAAGTCTGGGCACACAACATCCTCTATTCCCTCCCACAGGGGTTCTGCAATCCCTGCCTTGTCCTTCCCATGCCTGGCAATGGCTGCAGGAGGACTTGCCATATCCCCTTTCCTGCTGAGCCTGAGCAGTCTGGAACTCTCCCAACCCTCTTTCCTGCCCTGTTTGCAGACTGCTTCCATGTCTGCCTTTGCCAAGGCCCCAGGAAGCTCTGGGATGGCTCTGGCCTTTCCAAGGGTTTGGGAGAGGTCTCCCAGTGACACTGCCCAGCCTTCTCAATAGCCCTGACACCAAAACCTTTTCCATAGCCCACACTTCCAGAGGAGTGCCCAGGACATAACACAGGTTGTCCTGGTGGTTCTGGAGAATGAGTTGGGATTTCTTCCTCGAGGTCAACTCCTCCAATTGGATTTGAGTGCAGCTGAAAGGTTTCCTCAGCATTTTCCCCAGTGCCTCCCTGCCCTGAAGGTTTCTGGCCATCAGGCTGGAGCTGAGGGGGTTGGGCAGGTGCCTGAGGAGGGGGTAGAACAAGGGCTGTGTCCAACTGTGCCAGGAGGGCTGTGCTGGGCAAGGATGAGGAGGCTGCAGAAAACAGTGGCACTGGGGAGGGGAGAGGAGCAGCTGGAGAGACCTTGTGCCTGCCCACGCTGGGCAGGAGCTGCCCCAGGATGGCAGCTCTGAAGCACTCCCAGGATGTCCCTGTGAACAGGAAGGGAAGACTGGATCTAAAAATGAAACCTGGAAAGCAGAGAGCAGGAGTGTCATGGTGACACTGCAGGAGAGTTCCAGCCCTGGAGCAAGGTGACAGAAGCAGTGACCCAGTACATGCAGTGGCCTCAGAAGATGCCACAGCATCCTGGAGATGCTGGAAGGGAGCCCAGCTCTGCTTCACAAGTTCTCAGGGCCTGTCCCTGCCTGTGCTCCAAGGGCTTCCAGCCCCCAGGACTGTGCTCAGAGACCACTCAGGCCTTACAGCGAGAAAGGGGCTCAGGAGGACAGTGTGGAAGTGGCAAGAGAGCAGCTCTGCAAAGACCAAGCACTGCTGCTCCCTGGCAGTGCTGCTGGGCTGGGATTATTGTCCCCTTTCCCGTTTTCAAATACACCCTGTCCTGAAGTGTTCTGTCCTTTGGGAACATCTAAGAAGAAGGGCCTTGGACAAAGAAGGCACTGCAGGGTCCTTTATTTTGTTTAAATGCTCAGAGAGCACAATTCACCATTTATACATCTCTGGGTCAAATTCAATGGGTAGACACTAAATTAGAAGGCAGATGCATAATAATATTTCATTGCACAGAAAATTATTGCAAGAAGAACCCGAGGACCTCTATGAACAACCTGAGCAGGAAGGCTGGGCCATGAAGGAGTCCCGTTCTGAATGCTATGCACCAGAAAACAGGCACTTTATTGCTCCTGAAAAGCATCCAATCATCATTTTTCTCAGGGCATCCTTTAGCTCATGATTTCTGAGGCTGTAGATGAGGGGGTTCAGTGCTGGAGGCACAACTGAGTACAAAACTGATAGTGCCAAATCCAGAGATGGGGAGGAGATGGAGGGGGGCTTCAGGTAGGCAAATGCTGCAGTGATGATAACAGTAGAGACCACGACCAGGTGAGGGAGGCACGTAGAAAAGGCTTTGTGCCGTCCCTGCTGAGAGGGGATCCTCAGCACAGCCCTGAAAATCTGCACATAGGAGAAAACAATGAAAATGAAACAACCAAGTGCTAAACAGGCACTAACCACAAGAAGCCAAACTTCCCTGAGGTTGGAGTGTGAGCAGGAGAGCTTGAGGATGTGTGGGATTTCACAGAAGAACTGGCCCAGGGCATTGCCCTGGCACAGGGGCAGGGAAAATGTATTGGCTGTGTTCAGCAGAGCATTGAAAAACCCAGTGGCCCAGGCAGCTGCTGCCATGTGGGCACAAGCTCTGCTGCCCAGGAGGGTCCCGTAGTGCAGGGGTTTGCAGATGGCAACGTAGCGGTCGTAGCACATGATGGTGAGGAGATAAAACTCTGCTGAGATGAAGAAGAAAAAGAAGAAGACCTGTGCAGCACATCCTGCGTAGGAGATGGTTGTGGTGTTGCGGAGGGAATTGTGCATGGCTTTGGGGACAGTGGTGCAGATGCAGCCCAGGTCTGTGAGGGAGAGGTTGAGCAGGAAGAAGCCCATGGGGGTGTGCAGGTGGTGGTCACAGGCTACGGCGCTGAGGATGAGGCCGTTGGCCAGGAGGGCAGCCAGGGAGATGGCCAGGAAGAGCCAGAAGTGCAGGAGCTGCAGCTCCCTCCTGTCTGCGAATGCCAGGAGGAGGAACTGGGTGAGGGAGCTGCTGTTGCACATTTGCTGCCTCTAGATGTGGGGCACTACTCGAAGAGGAAATATCAGTGATATGTTAGCAGAGAACTTTCTGAGGAAAAAAACAAAAGCCATTTCCCAATACCCCCCTCTCTGCTACACTCCCTCACCTGTTTTCCTTTTCTAGGAGTCTCTCCTTCAGATCCAGGGCTGGAGCCCTGGATGGGGCTCACTTCATCTTCCATGAGGAGCAGACCCTCTGCACACTTGCTGTGAGGGGTCAGTCCTGCTCTGCACTGGTGGGGTCATGGCCATGGTGGGGACAGGGGCCCGTCCTGGTGTTCAGCTGTGTCAGATGAAACTGTTCCCAGTGCAAAAGGGAGCTGTGCTGTGAGGATGATTTGCATTCTTGAGGGCAGCTCCCAGCTTGGAAGGACACCTCAGAAAAGAGCCAAGTGTCCTAATGATGGGGTCCGATTGAGGGAAAAAGAGTTCCTTACCCAGGCCCACAGATTTCACTGCCCACACCCCACAGGGCAGAGGACATTGGAATGTCTCATTCCCAGGGACAAACCTGCCTGAGGGAAATCCCAGGATCAGTGTTGGACTATGTAGCTTGAACTCCCCTCCCAGTGAGCCTGACTGAGGGAATAAGGGAACAACCTCAGGACCAGGGGCAAGCTGAGAACCAAGGAAATGCACACGGATGCTCCAGTTGGGAGAGGCCAGAGCAACCCACTGGGCACTCAGGGCAGCGTCACCCTGAGCCAACTGTGCCACCTCCCAGACACCAACAGTGCCAGCAAGTTGTTCTCAGCCCTGGGGAACTCCTCACAGTTCCCTCTGCAACTCAAACCACCAAGCATGTGGCTTGAGAGCTTGAGAGAAACCCCTCCTTGGACCTTCCCCTTGAAGTATCCCCTGGAAAATATCCTGGGGTGCTCTGGTTCTGTGAGCAGCCCTGACCCATGAAACTCTCACTCGATAGCAGAAGAAACCTGCCCTGCCCTGCCAGGCTTTGCTCTTTCCACCCCCAGCCTCTGCCCAGCCCTGAGGGAGCTCCCCAGCCTGGCTGAGAGCTGCCCCTGGCAGTGACAGAGCTCCTGCCCCAGCACAGCCCTGGGCTGCAGGACCCTGCTCTGCAGGACAGCTTGGGGCAGCCTGGGTGGCACAGCCCGGCTTCACAACCCTGCAGCCATCCCTGGGAGAAGGGAACCCTGCTGGGATGTGCCTGGGATGGCGCAGCAGGGAGTGGGATGTGCCAGCATTAGGAGATCTTTGCACCAACTGCAGACACATTACCCTTCATGCTGACTTACCGGGAGGGAGCCTGGAAAGATTCCCCTTCCAGTGGATCTTCATCTCAACTTCCCTCCCAGCCCAGGCTTGTCTAACCTCTCTCTGCCTTGCTTTTCTTCCCGTGGTGCTGCAGGCAGTGCCCTCAGTTCTGCTGGGCTGTGCAGAGGAGCTGCTCAGCAGCAGAGCTGTCTCTTTGAAGCTCTTCTTGCTTGCCAGGAGCTCCCTGTGTGCCAGGAGCCCAGCCCAGCTCAGCAGCACAGCAACAGCCCCAGGCATTTCATGACCCTCAGGGGGATTTGATGTTGTTTCCATGAGACTCAGTCCCTGAGAGTAAGTTCAAACAACTTTTCAAGAAGTCAAAATGAGATTGAAACACTGAAGTTTCTTGTAGTGCTAATGAGTCTCACTGAGGGACACAACTGAGAACGTGTCCCCAGGTTCCAGGGCTCTTCCTGGGGCACTGGGATGTGGGATGTGCAATGCCAAGGGCAGGACCATGGGGTGGCACCTGCCAGGCTGCTGAGCAGGGACAAGGAGGCCATGAGGCCCCAGGGCTGCAAGGGGCACTCCCCTCCTCCTGGCATCAGGGGCACAGACAGCAGCCCTGGCCAAAGGCCTGCAGAAGGTGGCTCTGTCAGGGCCTTTCAGCTTCTCCCCCTCCCTGTCTCCTCTCCAGCCCAGGCTGTCCTATGGTGTCCATGCCCTGCCCCTTTCCCTGCAGGCTGTCGTCATCCCCCCGGCTGCCCCACCTGGCTGGCACCTTCCTGCACTGACATCTCTGCGTCCTCCCTGGCTCTTCCTGCACACACAAAGCCTTGGCCTCATCCAGACTCCTCCTGGGTGATGTGTTGCACCAGAGCACTGCCCTTGGAGGGAAATTCTTTTCTCCTTGTGCCAGCCTGGACCTCCCCAGCTGCACTTGGCATTAATTCTTTCTTTCTCATGCTGTTTTCTGCTACAACAAAAGCATCCACCCTCTCTGAAGCGACTCTTCAAGAACTCCCAGGGTTCTCTGCTGTCCTCTGCCTGAACACCACTGAACCCACGAATCCTTTGCCCCTGTAGAGTGGTCATATGTTTGAGACCTACAAACCCCTTCCTGGGACATCTCTGAGCACTCTCCAAGTTGTCTGCAGATGAAAACATGGTCTGAGATAGTCACAGGGATACGTTTTACCAAGGGCTGTAGTGGCAGAACATGGGGCAATGGCTTTGAACTGAAATAGGGGAGCTTTATACTGGATAAAATGAAGAAATACTTACCAATGGGGCTGGCAGGAACTGCAACAGAAGCGGATGTCCCATCCCTGGATTTGTCCAAGGTCAGGAAATTTGAGCAGCCTCAATTAGTGAAGATGTCACTCTCCATGTCCAGAGACTTGGACCACCTGAGCTTTTATGTCCCTTCCAATCCAAACCATTCTGTGATTATTTGAGTCCCAAACTCCTTCTCCAAAGAACTTCTGTTGCTAGGACATGAATTACCACGTTTTTGGAGAAACCATTGTAAACCCAAAAGGTAAAAAATCAATTCAAATAAAGTTCCAACATCTCTGTGTGAGAGTTTCACCAAACGGGTCAATGGCAGAGCCTCCCAGGATGACCTTGCCAGTTGAAGATTGGAGATTCTGTTTGGGGTGTGAGTCTTATGATGGGCAACAAGAAAGCACATTTGAGGACTGTGGAAGACTTGGCATGGGATCTCTAGGGAAGAACCAAAGAAAGGGAAATGGTGGGATCATGGGGGTTTGTGAAGGAACAGGTATGAGAAAACAGAGAGAAAAGGGATGAAAAGGCTGGTCATGGTAAACAGGAGGATGCTGAAGACACTTCCCAGGCCATGCCCTGACACTGATCCCCACAGCCTGTCCCCTTTTCTTAAGAACTCCATTGCCAAGAAGTTTCTGTGGGGAGAGACCTCTCTGCTCCTGGCACAGATTGTGGCCCAAGTTCCAGCCCCTGCAGCGGGAGCCACAAATAGTCAGGTCTTGTGTTCTTTGGGGGGCCAGACTCTGCCCACACTGGGGTGTGTGTGTGTTGGAAGCACAAAACAGTGAAGAAAATGCAAAGCTCAACATGCAATGGGGCCCGTGGGGATCAGGACAGACACAGAAATCAGACGAAAGTCCTGTAGTGTGTTGTAGTAGTTTAGCCTAGGCCTTCCTGGTAACCAGGAAGGAACTAGGGAAGTAACCAAGGAAGTATTCCACCCTATTCCTTTAAGTAAACAGGCATATAAATATGAGGGGAGGAGAGATTGAGGCTCTCTTCTCTTCCAGCGAGGTTCGGGACAGCAGAGTCCTGTGGCCGATCCAGCTCGTGTGGGGGAGGCCTGGTGAGGCCTGGTTGGGCCTGCGGGGCCTGTCGTTTCGTTCCGATCCAGGAAGTGGTCTGATGGCGTGGCATGATCCTGTTTTCCCAAGGGAAGTATTGAGATTTCATTTTGCTCGTTCTTTATAGATTGTGTATATCTGTTTTGGTTTTCTTTTTGTCCCTTTTCCCTTTCCACTTTCCCTTTCCCTTCAGGGGGTGTTTGGGGTTCCTTTTTATATGTACATAGTATTTTAACTGTATATAACTATGATATATGTAAAAATATATATATATATATAGATATAATTCTGCATAAACAGAATTGTGGTCCATCCCAGGCAGGGAGAGAATGGGTCACAAATTTTGGAATAATTAGAACAAGGGAGTTTTGGCATTGTGGAACCCCATGGAACCAAAGGAACCCTGGGACATGGCAGAACCTCATGGAATAAAGGGGAGATTGTGACCCTGCAGCACCTCATGGAACCAAAGGGAGTCTGGGACGTGGCAGGGCCTGATGGAAACAAAGGAACCTTCTGGGAACAAAGGGACCCAGGACACTGCCAAAAGTCAGGGAGACAAGGGAAACCCAGGACACTGTGGAATCTCCTGGAATCCAGGGCCCATTGGAATCCACTGGGGCCTCCTGGAACCAAAGGGAACATGGGACACTGCGGAACCTCATGGAATCAAAAGGACCCCGGGACTTTGTGGAATGTCAGGGAATCAAGGGGCCAGTGTGACATCCCAGAACCTTTTGGAACCAAAGGGAACCAATGGGACATTGTGGAATCTCATGGAATCAAGGGTCCATTGTGACCTTGTGGAACCTCACAGAATCCAGGGGCCATTCTGATTCTGCAAGGCCTTCTGGAGTCAAAGGGACCATTGTGACACTGGGGAACCTCATGGAATCAAGGGTCCATTGTGACACTGGGGAAAATGATGGAATCAGTGGGCCATTGTCACACTGCAAGGCCTGATGGGTCCCAAGAACACTGGGAAACAGTGCAACCTCATGGAATCAAGGAGCCATTGTCCCACTGTGGAGCCCCAAGGAATAAGGGATCCAATCTTTGCCTCAGATTTTGTCAACAAATTAAATTTAAGGAATTACAGAAGTGGGATTGAACCACTATTTTTTTACTGGTTTTAATGACTGGCAAAATGAGAATATTTATATAAAATGAATAATTTATTCTTAAAAATGGTCAGACAAAAGATCTAAATCAGAATTATTTACTACACAATACAAAGGTTAAAACTACTAGTAGTATTGTATAAGATAGGATAGTGCACTATATTGAAGCAATTATTGAAACAGTTATATTCAAGCTAGCCAAAAGTAATTATTTTTACATAGAGATCTGATGGAACTCACACAGACCAACGGTCGTGGGGAGATTTCTTTTGCTCAGCCTTGAGGAGTGTCCTTGGAGGGCGTCCTCACCCAAGGCAGGAATCTCCACACATCTACCCCAAGAAGGGCTGTGTTAGAAGAACCTGCCTGGATGAAAGGGGACTGGACTTCTCTAGTAGGAAGGGATTGACTGCTCCTCACAAATGGACAGGCCAGTGAGCAGCTTCTCTGTCCCATCCAACTTCCAAAAGCAGGATGTGTGTTTGGAGTTGGGTGAACCAGGCTGGTTTGAGCATCATTCAACACCAAAACCATTCCCAGGGTGCCACCGGTAACTCTCAGATCTCACAGACAGCTTGCATGAGAGCTGGCACTGTTGGCATTGTCTGATGGGATTTTAGGCCTTATCAGGGTAGGCCCTCCTGCCACCCGGGTCAAGAGGTTGGCTGTGAAAGTCCATCCTGGAGATGCACAGGTAGCCAAGAGTTGGGCTGCTGAGTGACATCCAACAATGGACAGGGGGATGGGACTGACCAGATGAAAGTGTCTCAGGTAGAGCACCTGGCACTTGGCCTTGTTGAACCTCCTCCAAGTGGCCTGGGCCCATGGATCCAGCCTGTCCAGATCCCTCTGCAGAGCCTTCCTGCCCTCCAGCACATCAACACTCCCCCCCAGCTTGGTGTCCCCTGGGAACTGCCTGAGGCTGCACTCGATGCCCTTGTGCAGATCATTGAGAAAGAGATTGAAGTGCCCTGAGCCCAGTGCTGAGCCCTGGGAACACCCCTGGATGGAACTCCATTGCCCACCACTCCTTGGGCCTGGCCACCCACACAGATGTTTGCCCAGTGAACAGATGCTGCAGAATGTGTTTGATAAAGGTCCTGTAACCCCAGAATATTGGGATGAGTGCAGATTTAGCTCTGCACAACACAGAAATTCATTCACTTTCTCCCTTTTCCTCCCTCTGTGGATCAAGGGAACTTGTGACTTCAGTGTGTGACTCACTGTGTGCAAAGGGCAAATACGGACAGAATCCAGGGCAGGGAGTGCTGGGGGGATCTTGGAATCTGTGCTTGACACAGAAGGCGTTTGCCATTGGTTTAAGACTATCTACTGCAGAACGTGGACTTCAGTGAAGGCAGTGTGGACTTAATATACAGCAGGGGAAGGACTTCTGGTTTTTATTGAGCTGTGCCTTCCTCTGGTTTTGTTTGCTGGCAATAAATGAACATCCCTCTGTGTCCCGTGCAGCTCTTTCTCCAAGACAAGCAGGTGGGAGTTGGTGCCAAGGAGCTGAAACCTGCAGGTCCAGCCTTGAGTGGAGGAAGCTGAGATTTGCCCAAGGCTGTTTTGAGTCCCAGGAGTTTGATGAGGGAATGGTGGGGTGGGGATAGGGATAAAGTCTGATGGATTGTCAGACATAAAGGGTCCTAATTTTCGTATCTATTCAGGCTGAATTGGGACGTGCCTGGGATCAATATTAAATGGATGTAACAGGGAAGGGACTAAACCAAGGGAAAAACACAGGTTCGAGAGATTCTGGAACGTGAATAAACCAAACACCGTTGCTAGTTGGCAAAAATAATAGCTATTTATTATTAGGAAAAGGTGGCAAACAAGGAAAAAGGGAGAAAACAAAACAGGCGCCTGAGGGGAAAAGATTGGGGCGGAGGAAAAAGTGCATAAAAGACCCTAGGAAGAAGGCTTCCCCCCCCCTACTCACCCAGGTGTCACCTGTAAACAAGTCTTACCCATCCTAACCAATAATGAAGTCTCTCTGCAGCAGCTGCAGGTTCATGGGGGGTGGCAGGCTCCCACTTCAAGCAGGCGTCCCCGCTGAAAGCAACTTGGTCCATCGTGGAGAGCCGCCCCCCCCAAGAAGCGTCTCTGCTTTTTATAAAGTTTTTTGAGAGCACCTGCCCCGGAGAGGTGTGGCCAGCACCGCCCCGTCAGGGCTCTCAATCCCACCCCCTTGGTTATGTAAGTGCACCCCTCCTGTGCCTGCGTGAGCACTTTGGAAAGTCCCCACAGCAGGCACAGGAAATTGGGGGGGGGTCTTTCCAATTGAGGCTGGGGCTTACTTCATCACCTTCCTCATCACTTTGTCCTCCAACTGCCCCTGACGAGCAATTGACCAATCACAACAAACCAATTAAAACAGTTTACACAGAAGCTCTCCCTCCAAGGCCAAGTTCACTGCTTTAGCAGAAGACTTGGCAGGAGAAAATATAAACTAACTGCAGGTGGCTAGGGCCAAACACAGACCAAAAAATAACATCCCAACTTCGTCCCGATACACCTGTGACATCACATCGTCCCTGTGACATCACACCTCCCCATGATATCACAGCTCCCCTGTGACATCACAGCCAGTCACATCCAGATCCATCCCAAGGTTGGGGGGTGTGTGAGACAGGCAGAACCACAAATGCCTGCACAGCCCAGAGCAGTCAGTGTGGGGCTGTGCTTGCTGCTGCAGAGACCCCCAGAGAACAAACCCAGGCAGGAGTTTGGAGGGAAGGGGTGTCCCTAAGGAGGACACTTGCCTTATTATTGCTTATTATTTGTAATATCTTACAGATCTATCACA
The DNA here is from genome assembly GCF_003945595.2 of Pipra filicauda. Taxonomy (NCBI): domain Eukaryota; kingdom Metazoa; phylum Chordata; class Aves; order Passeriformes; family Pipridae; genus Pipra; species Pipra filicauda. The sequence goes on along the minus strand of NW_024104808.1, from coordinate 43,497 downwards.
CAACACCTAAGGATGGATTCTATAGAATATCCATAGATATTGGTGTTGGGTCTGGCTGAGCTGCAGTTCAGTTCCCCACAGCAGCCCTCCCAGGGCTGGGCTTGGCATTGGCAGCTGGAAGGGGGTTGAGAACACCCCAGTGTTTTGGCCACTGCTGAGCACAGCACAAACACTGGGACATTCCTTCCTTAGCTGAGGGCAAGAGCCTGGCAGGGGACCCAAGCAGGCCAGCTGAGCCCAACTGAGCCAAGGGACATTGCAGCCCATGGGAGGTCAGCTCAGCTCTAAAAGCTGAGGCAGGGAGCAGGAGGGGGGCATTCATTGTCTGATGGCTGCCTGCTGAGGAACCGTCCCGCGGACCCAAGCCCTGCTCCTCGGGAGTGGCCGACCATGGCTGCTCATGGGAAGCAGAGAACAAACCCTGCTGTCTTTGGCTTCTGTGTGCACAAGCTTTGCTTTTTCCTTTAAAAAACTGTCTTATCTTAAACCCACTATTTTTTTTTCCACCTTACTCTCTCCCCTGACCTGCTGGGAAGGGGAGTGATAGAGTGGCTGGGAGGGCACCTGGTGTCCAGCCAAGGTCAACCCACCACACACCTGAACACTTCCAGAGACTCCACCACCTCCCTGGGCTACTTGTTCCAATGCCTGAACACTCTCTCAGTGGAAAAAGGTTTCTTTAATATCTAATATGAACCTTGCCCAACGCAATTTAAGGCCATTCCCTCACAACCTTTCACTATCGCCTTGGCAGAAGAGACTAACCCCCACCCCACTAAAACCTCCTTTCAGGTCATTGCAGAGAGCAATGAGGTCCCCCCTGAGCCTCCCCTTCTCCACACTCAACCAGCCCAGTTCCCTCAGCCGTCCCTCAGCAGACATGTTTTCCAGAGCCTTCCCCAGCTCCGTTCCCTTCTCTGGACACGCTCCAGCCCCTCAAGGGCCTTTTGGCACTGAGGGGCCACAACTGGACACAGCACTCCAGGTGGGGCCTCCCCAGTGCCCAGCACAGAGGGGCAATCAGTTCTCTGCTCCTGCTGGCCACACTCTTCTCCACAAAGGCCACCATGCCCTTGGCCTTCTTGCCCCCCTGGGCACACTCTGCCTCATATCCAGCCGCTGTCAAGCAGCACCCCCAAGTCCCTTCCTGCTGAGCAGCTCTCCAGCCCCTCTGCCCCCAGCCTGGAGCGTTCCAGGGGGTTGTTGGGACCCAAGGGCAGGCCCTGACACTTGGCCTTATTGATCCAGCCTGTCCAGATCCCTCTGCAGAGCCTTCCTGCCCTCCAGCACATCCACACTCACACCCAGATCAGTCAGTCTCCCAAACAGGACAAAGTCTGACCACCAGCAGTCCAGGGTGTCAGTTCTGCTGCCCCCTCCTTCCTCCACCCAGAATGGAAAACTCCACCATTTTGGGGTCTCTGTGCCCGTTGGCTCCGACCACCACATCCCCCACCAGTCACAGAATCATGGAATGGTTTGGGTTGGAAGGGACCTTAAAGAGCATCTCAGTCCAACCCCCTGCCATGGGCAGGGACACCTTCCACTAGACCCAGAGCTCAGAGCCCCATCCAACCTGGCCGTGAACACTTCCAGGGATGGGGCAGCCAGAACTTCTCTGAGCAACCTGTGCCAGGATCTCACTACCATCACAGTCCAGAATGCTTCCTAATATCCCATCTAACCCTTCCCTTTCTCAGTGTGAAGCCACTCCCCTTGTCCTGTCACTCCAGACCCTTGTCCAAAGACTCTCTCCATCTTTCTTGTTGGCTCCCTGAAGGGAAGCACTGGAAGGCCACAATTAGGTCACCCCAAAGCCGTCTCTTCTCCAGCCTCAACAACCCCAATTCTCTCAGCCTTTCCTCACAGCAGAGCTGCTCCATCCCTCTGATCCCTTTCGTTTTCCCCTCTGGACTCACTCCAACAGGTCCATGTCCTTCCTGTACTGGGACCCCAGAGCTGGAGGCAGCTCTGCAGGGATGACAACATTACAGCCCTGTGTGTTCCAGCAAGGACACTGTGGAAACTCATGGAATCAAGGGACCATTGTGGCGCTCCAGGGCCTCATGAAATCAAAGGAATCCTGAGACACTGCGGAACCTCATGGAACCAAGGGGCCATTGTGCCATGAAGGGCCTCATGGAACCAAGGGAGCCCTGAGACATTTCAGGCCCTCATAGAATCAGGGGCCATTGTGACACTGAGGAACCTCAGGGACTCAAAGGCCACTGTGACACTGCAGGGCCTCATGGAAACAAATGATCCCTGAGACTTTTCAGAACCTCATGGAATCAAGGGGCCACTGTGACACTGCAGAGCGTCATGGAGACAAAGGGACCCTGGGACACTGTGGACCTCAAGAAATCAAGGGCCCATATTGGCAATGTGGAACTTCATGGAATCAAGGAGACATTCTTACACTGCAGGGCATTATTGAGCCTAAGTAACCACTGTGACACTGTGGAACCTGATGGAGTCAAGGGAATCTTTGTCTGGATGGGTTCCCCAGACCTGCCTTACCAGCCCTGGCTTCCTGTTGGGGCTGTCTGCTCTTTCCCACACTCTACACAGTACAATTCTGTCCTGGGGGCTACTTCCAGAGCTTCACCTCCCTTTAGGCCTTGGAATTAAAGGCCTTCCTGTTTGCCACCAGTGTTTGTGTGTTGTGGTGCCTTATGGGATTTTCCTGCTTTGACAGTGTTTTGAGACAGTTCATTGTGCCCTTCAAGTCCTTCCATGTGCACACACACACCACTCTCACCAGTGTCTGGCCCTCCAAAGAACACAAGCCCTGAGGATTTGTAGCTCCCACTCCAGTGGTTGGCACTTGGACCTCCCTCCGTACCCAGAGCTCAGAGCTCCCTTGTCCCAGAAAGTTTAAAGAGATTGTGCCTCATTCTGCCAAGACAATCCTTGGAAAAAAGTGTCCCTCTGTGTTTCCTGGGATAAGAGCACTCAATTGTCATCTTCCAAAACCTTGGAGAGGTCCCAGAGATCCCTCAGGAAGGAATTTGGGGCCTCAAGCACATGACCCGTATATAGAGGCTGAGGACTCAGGGGTCAGGGGTGCGAAGACTGAGGACAGTAGAGGAGTAGCCTGAGAGGTCTGGAAGGGGGGTGTCAGAGCTGGTGGAGCTTTTCTTCCTGTCAGAAAACAGCCTAAGAAAGAACTAGTGCCACCAAGGGCAGCTGGGATGGCCTAGACTGGTGACAAGAAGTCAGAAATTTCCCTCCAAGGTCAGTGTTGTGGTGCAATATGTCACAAAGAAGGAGTCTGGATGAGCCCAAGGCTTTGTGTGTGCAGGAAGAGCCAGGGAGGACGCAGAGATGTCAGTGCAGGAAGGTGCCAGCCAGGTGGGGCAGCCGGGGGGATGACGACAGCCTGCAGGGAAAGGGGCAAGGCATGGACACCGTAGGACAGCCTGGCCTGGAGAGGAGAGAGGGAAGGGGAGAAGCTGAAAGGCCCTGACACAGCCACCTTCTGCAGGCCTTTGGCCATGGCTGCTGTCTGTGCCCCTGATGCCAGGAGGAGGGGAGTGGCCCTTGTAGCCCTGGGGCCTCATGACCTCCTTGTCCCTGCTCAGCAGCCTGGCAGGTGCCACCCCATGGTCCTGCCCTTGGCATTGCACATCCCACATCCCAGTGCCCCAGGAAGAGCCCTGAGGAATGAGACAGGGACAGGGTCTGCCTTCCCATGGGCTGAGGGTCAGGGCTTGGTCCTTTGGATTAAAGAAACATGTCAAAGTTTATTCTGCATTAGAGCCACCTTTCCCTTGCTTGTCCATCCTTGTCATCACTGTCTGCAGTTTTCTGTTCCAACTGGAATCTGGGGACACTTTCACAGTCATGTCCTTCAGTGGGACCCATTGACAGTACAAGAAACTTCAGTATTTCAAACTCATTTTGACTTCTTGAAAAGTTGTTTGAACTTCCTCTCAGGGACTGAGTCTCATGTAAACAACATCAATCCCCCGGAGGGTCATGAAATGCCTGGGGCTGTTGCTGTGCTGCTGAGCTGGGGCAGGCTCCTGGCACACAGGGAGCTCCTGGCAAGCAAGAGGAGCTTCAAAGAGACAGCTCTGCTGGTGAGCAGCTCCTCTGCACAGCCCAGCAGGGCTGAGGGCACTGCCAGGGCAGCTCAGGGACACCAGCAGGGCACAGACAGAGCTTCAAGGGGCTCAGCACTGGCAGGAGGGCTGAGAGCTCCCTGCAGGAGGAATCTTGGCAGGACTGCACACGGTGAGTCTGTGGCTGCAGGGCAGTGCAGGGGCAGCTCCTGGAGGCATCTCCTAAAGCTGGCCCAGCCCCAGCTGATGGGATGGGTGAGCAGGGGCTGTTTTGGGGCACTTTGGAAGAGCTGTGAGCCGGGGGTGCAGCCAGGGGTGCCCAGGGCTGTTGGGCAGAGCAGGGTCCTGCAGCCCAGGGTGCTGTGCTGGGCAGGGACTCTGCTGCCTGCCAGGGGCAGCTCTCAGCCGGCCCAGGGAGCTGCTACCAGGGCTGGGGCAGAAGGGCTGTGGGCAAGGACAGTGACTTGGATGGCTGAGACCTTGACAGCACATGGCCAGAGCTCCTGCTCCTCACAGCACCTTCAGAGAGCACAAACCAGAGAAAAGAAATGCCTTGACTTGGAGGGGACTTCCCTGAAAACTGCACTTTGCCAAGAGGGGGCTGTCTTAATTGTTCCCTGTGCTTTCCTTTTCTGAACAGACCCTGTGCTAAGGAGCAGCAAATGTCCAACAGCAGCTCACCCACCCAGTTCCTCCTCTTGGCATTTGCAGACAGGCGGGAGCTGCAGCTCCTGCACTTCTGGCTCTTCCTGGCCATCTCCCTGGCTGCCCTCCTGGCCAACGGCCTCATCCTCAGCGCCGTAGCCTGGGACCACCACCTGCACACCCCCATGGGCTTCTTCCTGCTCAACCTCTCCCTCACAGACCTGGGCTGCATCTGCACCACTGTCCCCAAAGCCATGCACAATTCCCTCCAGAACAACACAACCATCTCCTACACAGGATGTGCTGCACAGGCCTTTCTGCTTGTCTTCTTTCTTGACGCAGAGTATTTCCTCCTCACCATCATGTGCTACGACCGCTACGTTGCCATCTGCAAACCCCTGCACTACGGGACCCTCCTGGGCAGCAGAGCTTGTGCCCACATGGCAGCAGCTGCCTGGGCCACTGGATTTCTCAATGCTCTGCTGCTCACAGCCAATACATTTTCCCTGCCCCTGTGCCAGGGCAATGCCCTGGGCCAGTTCTTCTGTGAAATCCCACACATCCTCAAGCTCTCCAGCTCACACTCAGGCTACCTCAGGGAAATTGGGCTCACTGTGGTTATTGCCTGTTTAATGTTTGGTTGTTTTGTTTTCATTGTTTTCTCCTATGTGCAGATCTTCAAGGCTGTGCTGAGGATCCCCTCTCAGCAGGGACGGCACAAAGCCTTTTCCACGTGCCTCCCTCACCTGGCTGTGGTCTCTCTGTTTGTCAGCACCTCATTCTTTGCCTACCTGAAGCCCCCTTCCATCTCCTCCCCATCCTTTGATCTGGTGGTGGCAGTTCTGTACTCAGTGGTGCCTCCAGCACTGAACCCCCTCATTTACAGCCTGAGGAACCAGGAGCTTAAGGATGCTCTGAGGAAACTGATAACTGGGTGTTTTTCAGAAGCAATAAACTCTCCTTCTTCTGCATGTTATGTACCTCATTAAAGGCCAATCCTGTTATGGACTTCATTGAAGGCCCACCGTATCTTCTTTGATTTTTTGCTCTTGATAGGAGTGTTATTTTTGTGAGAATTTGTTCACACCAAAAAATCTGTATATCTGTAAATATATCTATAAGGATATATATTTATATCTTTATATATATACACCATTTTCAATTCAGTGTTTGCCTTTCTAGCCTGGTTCACAGGCTGTACAAATTGGCAATTGTACTCACTCTGTGCTTCAACCAAATAAAGAACTCTGCATTGGCTTGTTTGCCTGACATCTTTCCTCTCTGACTTCTCTGCAGCTGCAGGGTCGGTGCCTCTGTGCAGAGCTGGGCCAGAAAAGAGTCCCAGCAGAGCAGCACTGCCAGGGAGCAGCAGCCCTTCTCCTGCCTGGCCTCCTCTCCCTTCCCTTCCACACTGTCCTGCAGAGCCCTGTGTTGTTGGAGGCCTCAGTGCTCTGGCAGTCGGTCCCAGTCCTGCTGCAGGACTGTCCAGGGACTGCAGGCAGGGACAGCCACGGGCACTGCTGGCACAGAGCTGACCTCTGCAGCAGCACTGCCATCCTGCAGGGGCATCTCCTCAGGCCAGGGCCTCAAAGCTTCCATCTGCTTTCCACTTTGCTCTCCAGGATGTGCCCAACACAACGCCCTGCAGAGGAAACCAGCAGTGACCAGCACAAGGGGGGGAGTGCTCAGGGTGGGGGCACCCAGCAGTGCCCTGGCACAGCCAGCGCCGCTCCCAGCACTGGCCTCTCACCCCAGGCCATTGGGCTTGTTCTTTCCTCCAAGGAGGGACAGCAAATGACCAGCTCAGGAGTCCATGTTTGCACTGCATGGACAGGACATGCCCATGTGTCACGGTTTGGGGCTGGGTGGGGGGAAGGTTTAGACAAAGTTGATGGCAGAAGCTGTCTCGTTGAGCTACGAGGTGCACAAAGGACCCCCTTGCTTTCTAAATTCCTTCTCAGAGAGGAGCCTGGCTGTGGCTGGATCCAATCTCAGGCTCAGATTTTGGTTTCAATTGAAGGAATTATAGAGGTGTGATTCAATCACTTTGTCCTGCAGGTTTTAGTGATGGCAAATCAGAAATATTTCTTTAAAATGAATTATTTATTATGTCAAATGAACAGAAAATTTACCAGACAAGTGAACAGACAAAAGACGTCAATCAGAATTATTTAGTGCACAGAATAAAAGCCAAAAAACTCCTAGCAGTATAGTGTAAGATAGGATATTGTAGTCTATCAAAGTCATTCTATTAAAGCATTTGGATCAAAGCCAGCAAAAAGAAACAATCCTGAAGCAGAGATTGAGGTAACTCACCCCACAATGACAGGGGGTAGTTCTCTCTCTTTCACATAACCCCTGGGCAGTGACCATGAAGAGCTGTCCCTGCTTCATGGCAGAAGCTCCACACACTTCAAGGAAGTCTGTGGAAGAATCGGACACATGAAAGTTGGGCAGGGCTTTTATAGTTATCAAGGGTTTGACTGCCAGACATATTTGCAGGCCAGGGAGCAGCTCATCTATCAAATCTTGCTTCAAAAAGCAGGATGTGTGTTTGAAGTTTCATGAAACATTTTGGGTTTAGCATAATTCAACATTAAAAACAGCACCTTGACAGCAGCAGTAACTCATCACAGAGAGTGTGCATTGTTTGCATTCTCTGACCATTGTTTAGGTACTGTCAGAGCAGAGCACCCTGCCAGAAATGGCCCCTTGATTCCATGAGGTAGCAAAAACTCTCAGGGTTCCTTTGGTTCCATGAGGCCCTGCAGTGTCACAATGGCTCCTTGATTCCACGATGTTCCAGAATATCCCAGGGTTCCCTTGGCTCCAAGAGGCTCCCCAGTGTCCCACCGGCCCCTGTATTCCAGCAGGCCCTGCAGTGCCCCAATGGCCACTCGGTTCCACGAGCCACAGCGGCTGCCGCCGGCGTCTGTGCCCGGAGCCGCCGCTCCCACGGGGCTGCCGCACTCACCGCCGGGGTTGCCGCTCGCGCAGCCGCCGCTCTGCCCCGGCTGCACCGGGACCCGGCACCGCCTCGGGCCTGCGCTGCCGCCTCAGCGGCCACAGGGACACAGGGATGGGGGACCTTTGCTCTGACACTGATGGGGCCTGGCTTTGTTCTGCTGGGCTCTGGGCTTTAGGGAAATTGCTGTTCATTGTCATGCTCCACTGGAACACCTCCTGAATTCCAAAGGTTTCCTAATCCAGGGGGAGGGGTTTCTATGGCATCGGAGGTGCCGCCCCTCGGGACACATTGTCAATAAACCATCCAGCTGACTGGGATGGGTGTAAGAGCTGGGGAACACAGGATAAGTAGTCATCCCCTGAAAACCTTGGAACATTCCCTGACTGAATCAGAACCCAAATGGAACAGTTTCGATACAATTTCCAAATAGTTTGGAAACTCCAGTCATTCCTGACACCAGGATGGAAATTCAGCAGATCACTAAAGCCAGTCCCCTTGGGAGCCCACACCCAGCGGGGCTGAGGGAGGCCCTGGCAGCTCCCCAGCACCTCCCTCTCAGTGGGACACCTCTGGCAGCCTCTCCCAGCTCGGGAACCCTCCAGTTTGTGACACTCCAAAGACCCTCGCTGGTGCCCGGGACAATTCTGATCCCCCTCCACAAACACTCCTCCAGCTGTGACCCTTGTCTGTTGGCAAACACAAAGGGATTTGGGGGAGTGTTTCCCTGACAACAAGGACACTTTTGGAGAGGGACCTTTCCACAGCCAGCTCTTGATGTGTCCACACATCTCTGCCTGGGTGTGGGTGTGAATTGACTGTGGTGGGAATGTTGCTGTTGTGAATATACCAATCAGTCACTGTTAAAATTCTAACAAATGCTATTGAATCACTTGATAACTGTTAAACTGGTCAATAATAAAATGCTACTAATCTCTTTTGCCCCCTTATATTTGTGTCCAAATCCTTTGCATCCTGATCCTCTTACATCCCAAGGCTTTGTGTAAATCATTCCCTTTCATAAAAATATATATATTTTTCATGACTTCCACTTTAAAATCTTCCTCCTTAGCTAAACTACAAAACAACTCCGATTTGTTGTTGACATCTTGAAGACAATTAAAGAAAGAAAAATAATTTGTTTGTCAGTGTTTTAATGGGTCCCACAGTGTGTTTGGAGCTGCATCAGCTGTCAGTCCAAGATGGGCCATGTCAGAACCGGTGAGGTTGGGGGGTGAGGAGCAAGGTTGATCATACAGGGTCAGTGTGGATCTCCCGAGGAGACACTCATCATCAAGATCACTTGGAGAACACCTCTGTCACCTCTTTTCAGAACTAAAAAATATCCATAATTGAAATAAAACAAAAAAAGTACAAATTTTGAAGACTTGTTTTGAAATTGCCTTGAAGACAATTAAAGGAAGACAAAGAGATCCTGAGGGATTTCTGGAATTTAATGAGCCCCACGGTGTGTTTGCAGCCCAGCCCATGATCCTGAGGTGCTGAGAGAAGACTGAAGAAGCTGCTGAAGAAGTCAGAAGCCAAAGTCCAAGTGCCTTGAAGCATTGCTGGGCCCCACTGAGGGCAGGCACTGCCAAAGCCTCCCCAGGGACTCCTTGGAGCAGCTCCTTGGAGGCCAGGAGTGCAGGCAGACAAAGGCTCTGGGCAGGCCCCTGCAATGCTGAGCAAAGCCTGCCTTGGTTTTGTGGAGCACAAAGGCCAAGGGCTGAGCCCCAGGCCCTGGCCCAGCAGAGCCTGTCCCTCCCGGCTGGCTCAGGGCTGTTTGGGGGGCACTGGGATGGGAGGGGGAGGAACAACAAAGGCCAAAACTGGGCAACCCCTGCCAGGCTGCTGAGGGAGGGGCGAGGCAGAACCCAAGGGCAGAACCTGCCAGGAAAGTTGCTTGTGGTGGCCTGAGTGGCAGAGGCAGCTGCCAGAGGCAAGGGGACAAAGGCCTGGGTGCCTTTGGGCCTTGCAGCCCTGCCAGAGCCCTTGGCCATCTCTCCTGCAGGCTGTCCTGCCCTGGCCCTGCTGCTGCTCTGGCCTTGCAGGCTGCACACACCCCTCCTGCTTTCCCACCCCCTCCCAGCAGCATTTCCAGACCCTCCCTGATGGCTCTGCACCAGCTCTGGCTGTTCCCTGGAACACAAAGCCATGGGCTGATCCTGACTCCCTCTGGGTGACCTCTTGCAGCACAAGGGTCCCTATTGAGTGACATTTCTTTTTCCTCACTTTCAGTCTGAACTTTCAATGCTACTCTTTGTGGAGATTTCATTCTATTTCCAATATGGAAAAAAGCTCCATCCTGTCAGATCTCCTCTAGACCCTCTCCTGTTCTTCCTCATTCCTCCAGAATGGGGAACCTCACAGACAGACAGACCAGTCCAGATGTGGTGACCCCAGGGCTGAGTCCAGGGGGGTGACAACTCCCTTGTCTGGGTGCCCACACTCCCCCCAAGGCAGCCCCATGTGCAGTTGGCCTTAAATCAAGGGGCCATTCTGATTCTTTGTAATGTCACGGAATCAAGTGGCCCTGTGACACTGCAGGGCCTCATGGAACCAAAGGAATGCAGGGACACTGTGGAATCTCATGGAACCAAGGGACCATTGTGACATGCGGGGTCTCTTTGGAACAAAAGGAACCCTGAGACATCTCAGAACCTCCTGGAACCAAGGGGCCACTGTGCCTCCCCAGAACTCCATGGAATCAAGCAGAGCCGCTGCCTCCCCCCCACTGCCCCGCTTGGACACCTCTGGAGTCAGCGTGTTCTTGGGCAGCACAACTGATCTCAGACCAGAGAATTTTCCACATTTTGCTTTGCCCCCTCTCTCCCCTGGTTTTGTTTTTTGTTCTTTGTTCATTCAGGGGGAAAAGGGGGAAGGGAGGCACATGTTGATCCCTGTTTGTATCTCTTTACAAACGGGAGTTGGGGCAGATGGATAGAGAGGAGGCAATTTCTCTCTCTGCTTTTGCTTTGAATAGTTCTGTTGGTATTGCTGGTTTTGCTGCTATATTTCTTGTGAGTAAACTCTTATTGTTTTCACCTCTACCTCCTTATATTTTGTCTCCTTGTACTGGTGGGGAATAAAAGAGGAGTGAATTAATTTTATTGGAGTTCCCACCCCAATATGTGTCTTTAAACCAAGACAGGTTGCTCAAGGGCTCCCTGAAATTTGGCATCATCCACAAATACATTTTGTCCCCTTGTACAGAAAGATAATAAAGATGTTGTATAGTGGTGTTCAAGGGCTGGTCACTGAGGGATTTCACCAGGAAGTTGCTGCCAAGAGGACTTTGTACCTTGGATTTTATTTGACACTCTTCATTCAGCCAACTTCCCATCCACCACATCTTCCACTTCTTCAGTCCAGCTCTCACCAGTCTGGCCATAAGGAGACCACAGGAGACCATGTCAAGGGCCTTGATAAAGCCTGGGCACAAAACATCCTCTTCTATTCCCTCCCACAGGGGTTCTGCAATCCCTGCCTTGTCCTTCCCATGCCTGGCAATGGCTGCAGGAGGACTTGCCCTATCCCCTTCCCTGCTGAGTCTGAGCAGTCTGGAACTCTCCCAACCCTCCTTGCTGCCCTGTTTGCAGACTGCTTCCATGTCTGCCTTTGCCAAGGCCCCAGGAAGCTCTGGGCTGGCTCTGGCCTTTCCAAGGGTTTGGGAGAGGTCTCCCAGTGACACTGCCCAGCCTTCTCAATATCCCTGACACCAAAATCTTTGCAATATCCCACACTTCCAGAGGAGTGCCCAGGACACAACAGAACTTGTCCTGGTGGTTCTGGACAATGAGAAGGGATTTCTTCCTCGAGGCCAACCCCTCCAATTGGATTTGAGTGCAGCTGAAAGGTTCCCTCAGCATTTTGCCCAGTGCCTCCCTGCCCTGAAGGTTTCTGGCCCTCAGGCTGGAGCTGAGGGGGTTGGGCAGGTGCCTGAGGAGGGGGTAGAACAAGGGCTGTGTCCAACTGTGCCAGGAGGGCTGTGCTGGGCAAGGATGAGGAGGCTGCAGAAAACAGTGGCACTGGGGAGGTGAGAGGAGCAGGTGGAGAGACCTTGTGCCTGCCCACGCTGGGCAGGAGCTGCCCCAGGATGGCAGCTCTGAAGCACTCCCAGGATGTCCCTGTGAACAGGAGGGGAAGACTGGATCTGAAAATGGAACCTGGAAAGCAGAGAGCAGGAGTGTCATGGGGACACTGCAGGAGAGTTCCAGCCCTGGAGCAAGGTCACAGTAGAAGTGACCCAGTCCATGCAGTGGCCTCAGAAGATCCCACAGCATCCTGAAGATGCTGGAAGGGAGCCCAGCTCTGCTTCACAAGTTGCCAGGGCCTGTCCCTGCCTGTGCTCCAAGGGCTTCCAGCCCCCAGGACTGTGCTCAGAGAGCACTCAGGCCTTACAGCGAGAAAGGGGCTCAGGAGGACAGTGTGGAAGTGGCAAGAGAGCAGCTCTGCAAAGACCAAGCCCTGCTGCTCCCTGGCAGTGCTGCTGGGCTGAGATTATTGTCCCCTTCCCCTTTGCAAATACACCCTGTCCTGCAGTGTGCTGTCCTTTAGGAACAGCTAAGAAGAAGGGTCTTGGACAAAGAAGGCACTGCAGGGTCCTTTATTTGGTTTAAATACTCAGAGAGCACAATTCATCATTTTTACATCTCTGGGTCAAATTCAATGGGTAGACACTAAATTGAAAGGCAGATGCATAATAATATGTAATTGCACAGAAAATTATTGCAAGAAGAACCCAATGACCTCCATGAAAAACCTGAGCAGGAAGGCTGGGCCATTAAGGAGTCCCATTCTGAATGCTACACACCAGAACATAGGCACTTTATTGCTCCTGAAAAGCATCCAGTCATCATTTTTCTGAGGGCATCCTTGAGCTCCTGGTTCCTCAGGCTGTAGATGAAGGGGTTCAGTGCTGGAGGCACCACCGAGTACAGAACTGATAGTGCCAGATTCAGGGGTGGGGAGAAGATGGAGGGGGGCTTGAGGTAGGAAAACACGACAGTGCTGACAAACAGGGAGACCACGGCCAGGTGAGGGAGGCACGTGGAAAAGGCTTTGTGCCGTCCCTGCTGAGAGGGGATCCTCAGCACAGCCCTGAAGATCTGCACATAGGAGAAAACAATGAAAACAAAACAACCAAATATTAAACAGGCACTAACCCCAATGAGCCCAATTTCCCTGAGGTAGCCTGAGTGTGAGCAGGAGAGCTTGAGGATGGCAGGGATTTCACAGAAGAACTGGTCCAGGGCATTGCCCTGGCACAGGGGCAGGGAAAATGTATTGACTGTGTGCAGCAGAGAATAGAGAAAGCCAGTGGCCCAGGCAGCTGCTGCCATGTGGGCACAAGCTCTGCTGCCCAGGAGGGTCCCGTAGTGCAGGGGTTTGCAGATGGCAACGTAGCGGTCGTAGCACATGATGGTGAGGAGGGAATATTCTGTTGGAAGAAAGAAGACAAGCAGAAAAACCTGTGCAACACATCCCATGTAGGAGATGGTCATTGTGCCCCAGAGGGAATTGTGCATGGCTTTGGGGACAGTGGTGCAGATGCAGCCCAGGTCTGTGAGGGAGAGGTTGAGCAGGAAGAAGCCCATGGGGGTGTGCAGGTGGTGGTCACAGGCTACGGCGCTGAGGATGAGGCCGTTGGCCAGGAGGGCAGCCAGGGAGATGGCCAGGAAGAGCCAGAAGTGCAGGAGCTGCAGCTCCCTCCTGTCTGCGAATGCCAGGAGGAGGAACTGGGTGAGGGAGCTGCTGTTGGACATTTCTTGCTTCTGGACATGGGGAACTGTCACAGGAGAAAAAACAGTGACAATAAATGGGGACCTAACTGAGCAAAATTAAAGCCATTCCCATACACTGCACTCCCCTCCCTCTGTCACACAGAGACAGTTTTCTTTTTCTAGCAGTCCTTCCTTTAGCTCTGTGCATGCAGCCCTGGTTGGTGCTGGCCATGTGTGCAATGAAGGGCAAGGCCTCTGCCCACGGGCTCTTGAATTCAGCCCCACTCTGCAGAATTGGCAGGGGAAGGGACTTTGCGGGTGCTCAACTCTGTCCTGTGAAACCTCTGCCAATGTGGAAGGGCCTGTCAGCATCTGCACCCCCAGTGCTAATCCATGGCAGTTATAAAGTCAGGGTAAGAGTTTGGGGGGTTTTACAGCTCCCCCTGTGTCTCCCCTGGTGATTATTCTGGGATGTCAGACATTTCATCATTTCTGCTGCCCTTGGGGAAACAAAGGGAGTTCTGTGAGGGAGAGGGATGAGCTGAGAGGGAGGGGATGTGGTCTGTCACTCTTTTGTGTTCCAGGATTCTCTGGGCTTTCACTTTCTCAGAAGGACAGTGATCACACCCCAGTGTTTCCCTTATAAAACACCAGATACTAATGAAAGCAGATGGATCCACCACAGACCCTCAAATGTCTGTCCCTTTCTCAAGGTCTCAGCACCACACTGGTAGCCAAAAACACACATGGCTCAGTTCCCCAACCCAACAGCATTTTCTACATTGTTGAATTCTGTGCTTCTTCCTGGGGCTTTCAGAGAACACAAAGATAACAGACAGGTGTTCATCCTGGAGGGAAGCTCCCAGCTTGAAATGAAACTTTAGGGAGACAGCCAAGTATCCTGATGATGGCATTTGATTCAGGGAGATTCAGCTCCTTCCCTGGATACACTGACAGCATTGCCCAGAGCCCCCAGGGCAGAGGAAAGCTGGGACACTTGTTCCCATGGACAGGGCTGCAGGAAAGGACCCACAAGGGCAGGGGGTGACTCTGCAGCTCAAACTGCCCTGCCCAGAGAGCCCCACAGCACCACCAAGGGAACAAGAACCCTGGCACAGACAGGAGAGGAACAAGGCCCAGCACAGGGAGGGTGGGGCTGGGAGAGGCAGGGTCAGAGCCCACCAGGCACTCGGGGCAGGGTCACCCTGAGCCAGCTGTGCCACCTCCCAGAGCCCAGCAGGGCCAGGCACCTGCTCCCAGCCCTGTGCTCTGCTCAGGGAGCTGGGCCCGGGGCTGCAGAGCTGCCCCACGGCTCTGCTGCAGCTCTGCCTGCACAGGAGGGGCTTCAGCCCTTGGACCCCCCGGCCCTGAGGGCAGAGGCTTGTCTGGGTGGGAGAGGAGGGGAGGGGGCTTGTTCAGAGGGAGGGCTCTGCACTGGAGGGGTCATATGGGGATCTCTAAACATTCCATGACACTGGAGGTGTTTCAGTTGTTTCACTGTGCCATGACTTCGCCCTGTCAGCACTCACAGATCCCATTCCAACCTCTGTGCACTCACCTTGGCCCTACAGAACCCTGCCTGTTTGCAGGGCACTGACTGGGCACTTCTTCTTGTTTGCAGGTAGAAAAAAATAGGTCAGAAAAAAACTGATGATTCCATCAAAAGTGATTCTGCTTCTGTCAAAGGCAGAGGAGAGGCTGAAGGCACTTTAGGAAGCTGCTCTCAGCTCCACTGTTCATTCAAAGTTACAGCTCAGGAGTCTCAGTGACTTGTCCAACATGAGAGCTCCTTTTCCACTTCTCAAGCCCCAGATTCCTCAGGAGTTGGAAACTGAAAACACTGACTCAGAGAAGTTCCTTTCCTTCATAATAATTGTGCTTTGTCCTTCCCCTTTTAAAGTTCCCCTGGAAAGGTCCTGGTGTGATCTGGATCTGTGAGCAGCCCTGACCCCACACAGCACTCGTTCAAGGGCAGGAAGACCCTGCCTGGGCCCTGCTGGGCTTCTCTCCCTCCACTTCCAGCTTCTCCCTGTAGAGATGAGGGCAAATGGCCACGTAGGGTTATTGCTGACCCTGGCAGGCAGCAAAGTCCCTACCCTGTCACAAAGAACCCTGGAGCACGGGGACCCTGCTCTGCAGGACAGCCCTGGGCACCCCTGGCTGCACCCCCACCCTCACAACCCGCAGCCATCTCTGGGAGAAGGAGCCGTCCTGCCCTGTCCCTCTGATGGTGTCTCAGGGAAGCCCAGTCCTGGAGCACATCCTCCCCCTCTGCAATAGAGAACCTGGGATAGTCCTGACAGATGCTCAAGGCTGTGGGATGTGCAGCTTTAGGAGAGTCCTCCAGGCACACAAGCGACATTGCCCTACATCTGTAGACTCACTCTGTAGAGCCTGTGAAATTGTGTCCCCAAGGGAAGTCTCAGCTGAACACCTCCCATCTTTTCACTGCCTTTAACCTCCCTCTGCCTTGCTTCTCTTCTCTCGTGGCTGCAGGTAGCGCTCTCAGCCCTGCTGGGCTGTGCAGAGGAGCTGCTCACCAGCACAGCTCTCTCTCTGCAGTGCTGCCCGATTGCCAGGAGCTCCCTGTGTGCCAGGAGCCCAGCCCAGCTCAGCAGCACAGCAACAGCCCCAGGCATTTCATGACCCTCAGGGGGGTTTGATGTTGTTTACATGAGACTCAGTCCCTGAGAGGAAGTTCAAACAACTTTTCAGGAAGTCAAAGTGAGATTGAAACACTAAAGTTTCTTGTAGTGCTAATGAGTCTCACTGAGGGACACAACTGAGAACGTGTCCCCAGATTCCAGTTAGAGCAGAAAAGTGCAGACAGTGATGACAAGGATGGACAAGCAAGGGAGAGATGTCTGTGTTTCTGAATAGACATTGACTTCTTTCCTTAATCCAGAGGACCAAGGCCTGACCCCCATCCCCTGGGAAGGGACATCCTGTCCCTGCCTCATTCCTCAGGGCTCTTCCTGGGGCACTGGGATGTGGGATGTGCAAGGCCAAGGGCAGGCCCATGGGGTGGCACCTGCCAGGCTGCTGAGCAGGGACAAGGAGGCCATGAGGCCCCAGGGCTGCAAGGGGCACTCCCCTCCTCCTGGCATCAGGGGCACAGACAGCAGCCATGGCCAAAGGCCTGCAGAAGGTGGCTCTGTCAGGGCCTTTCAGCTTCTCCCCATCCCTGTCTCCTCTCCAGCCCAGGCTGTCCTACGGTGTCCATGCCCTGCCCCTTTCCCTGCAGGCTGTCGTCATCTCCCCGGCTGCCCCACCTGGCTGGCACCTTCCTGCACTGACATCTCTGCGTCCTCCCTGGCTCTTCCTGCACACACAAAGCCTTGGGCTCATCCAGACTCCTTCTTTGTGACATATTGCACCACAACACTGACCTTGGAGGGAAATTTCTGACTTCTTGTCACCAGTCTAGGCCACCCCAGCTGCCCTTGGTGGCACTAGTTCTTTCTTAGGCTGTTTTCTGACAGGAAGAAAAGCTCCACCAGCTCTGACACCCCCCTTCCAGACCTCTCAGGCTACTCCTCTACTGTCCTCAATCTTTGCACCACTGACTCCTGAGTCCTCAGCCTCTATATACGGGTCATGTGCTTGAGGCCCCAAAGTCCTTCCTGGGAGATCTCTGGGACCTCTCCAAGGTTTTGGAAGATGACAATAGAGTGCTCTTATCTCAGGAAACACAGAGGGACACTTTATTCCAGGGGTTGTCTTGGCAGAATGAGGCACAATCTCTTTAAACTTTCTGGCACAAGGGAGCTCTGAGCTCTGGGTATGGAGGGAGGTCCAAGTGCCAACCACTGGAGTGGGAGCTACAAATCATCAGGGCTTGTGTTCTTTGGAGGGCCAGACACTGGTGAGAGTGGTGTGTGTGTGCACATGGAAGGACTTGAAGGGCACAATGAACTGTCTCAAAACACTGTCAAAGCAGGAAAATCCCATAAGGCACCACAACACATAAGCCCTGGTAGCAAACAGGAAGGCCTTTAATTCCAAGGCCTAAATGAAGGTGAAGCTTTGGAAGTAGCCACCGGAATGGCCACTAGATTCCATGAGGTTCCACAGAGTCACAGGGTCCATTTGGCTTCGTAAGGCTCTGTAGGGTGATAATGGACCCTTGATTCCATGAGTTTGCAAAATGTCTCAGGACTCCTTTGGTTCTAGGAGGCCCCACATGTCACAGTGGTCCCTTGGTTCCATGAGATTCCACAGTGTCCCAGGAATCCTTTGGTTCCATGAGCCCTGCAGTGTCACAATGGCCCGTTGGTTTCATGAGGTTCCTCATTGTCACAATGGCCCCTGGATTCCATGAGGTTCCACAATGTCACAGGGATTCCTTTGCTTCCATGGGACCCTGCAGTTTGACAATGACCCCTTGATTCCATGAGGTTCCACAGTGCCAATATGGGCCCTTGATTTATTTAGGTCCAGAGTGTCCTGGGGTCCCTTTGTCTTCATGATGCTCTGCAGTGTCACAGTGGCCCCTTGATTCCATGAGGTTCTGAAAAATGTCAGGCTTCCTTTGGTTCCATGAGGTCCTGCAGTGTCACAGTGGTATTTGAGTCCCCGAGGTTCCTCAGTGTCACAGTGGCCCCTTATTCTATGAGGTCCCGAAATGTCTCAGGGCTCCCTTGGTTCCATGAGGCCTTTCATGGCACAATGAACCCTTGGTTTCATGAGTTTCCACAGTGTCCCAGGATTCCTTTGATTTCATGAGGCCTTGCAGTGTTGCAATGGCCTCTTAATTCCATGAGTTTTCACATTGTCACAATGCTCCCTTGATTCCATGAGATTCCACAGTGTCCCAGGGTTCCTTTGACTCTGGAAGGCCCTACAGTGTCACAATGGCCCCTTTACTCCAGGAGGTTCCACAGTGTCCTTGCTGGAACACACAGGGCTGTAATGTTGTCACCCCTGCAGAGCTGCCTCCAGCTCTGGGCTCCAGCACAGGAAGGACATGGACCTGTTGGAGCGAGTCCAGAGGGGATCAGCAAGAGGATCAGAGGGATGGAACAGCTCTGCTGTGAGGAAAGGCTGAGAGAATTGGGATTGTTGAGGCTGGAGAAAAGAAGGCTTTGGGGTGACCTAATTGTGGCCTTTCAGTGCTTCCCTTCAGGGAGCCAACAAGAAAGATGGAGAGAGACTATTTACAAGGGTCTGGAGTGACAGGACAAGGGGCAGTGGCTTCACACTGAGAAAGGGAAGGGTTAGATGGGATATTAGGAAGAATTTCTGGACTGTGATGGTAGTGAGATCCTGGCACAGGTTGCTCAGAGAAGTTCTGGCTGCCCCATCCCTGGAAGTGTTCACGGCCAGGCTGGATGGGGCTCTGAGCTCTGGGTCTAGTGGAAGGTGTCCCTGCCCATGGCAGGGGGTTGGACTGAGATGCTCTTTAAGGTCCCTTCCCACCCAAACCATTCCATGATTCTGTGACTGGTGGGGGATGTGGTGGTCGGAGCTGACGGGCACAGAGACCCCAAAATGGTGGAGTTTTCCATTCTGGGTGGAGGAAGGAGGGGGCAGCAGAACTGACACCCTGGACTGCTGGTGGTCAGAATTTGGTCTGTTTGGGAGACTGACTGATCTGGGTGTGAGTGTGGATGTGCTGGAGGGCAGGAAGGCTCTGCAGAGGGATCTGGACAGGCTGGATCAAGAAGGCCAAGTGTCAGGGCCTGCCCTTGGGTCCCAACAACCCCCTGGAACGCTCCAGGCTGGGGGCAGAGGGGCTGGAGAGCTGCTCAGCAGGAAGGGACTTGGGGGTGCTGCTTGACAGGGGCTGGATATGAGGCAGAGTGTGCCCAGGGGGGCAAGAAGGCCAAGGGCATGGTGGCCTTTGTGGAGAAGAGTGTGGCCAGCAGGAGCAGAGAACTGATTGCCCCTCTGTGCTGGGCACTGGGGAGGCCCCACCTGGAGTGCTGTGTCCAGTTGTGGCCCCTCAGTGCCAAAAGGCCCTTGAGGGGCTGGAGCGTGTCCAGAGAAGGGAACGGAGCTGGGGAAGGCTCTGGAAAACATGTCTGCTGAGGGACGGCTGAGGGAACTGGGCTTGTTGAGTGTGGAGAAGGGGAGGCTCAGGGGGGACCTCACTTCTCTCTACAAGGCTATTTGTGAAGTGGCTTGTAATTTTTATAATCTGTGTATATAGATACATATACCTTTTATTTGTGGAAAATAAATCCATTTCATTAAATGTCCGATTTCACCAGTGAGAACCTGCATTAAACTTTGATTGTATTTTGTACTTACTGAGTTTGTAGCATTAATGGTTGGGGATATTGTAGAACTCACATTTGACAACAGGAACAGCAGTAACAGGAGACTTCAGGTATTTGTAGAGGAGATTTTTGGGGCCTGTTTCTTGGTTTTGGGATCACAAAGGCTGATGCTTGGCAAAGATAGAATATTGTTATTGTAGTGTAGGTAACATTTTTATGAATTGAAAGACACCTGTGTTTTCAGCAAGTTTGTCAGTCAAGAACATTAGGACTGTAGGTGAGATCTGTCTGTACCTTGTTTTCAGACAAACCTGGTTTTGTTTTTCCTTTTTTTTTTCTTTAAAGGCTCTCACTGCATATTTTTCTTCCAAAGATTCAGATGACTGGTTGGGTAAAAGTCCTTGAGCAAAATTCTGTGCTCTTCGTGCCAGGTATGTTATACTGTGTTGTGGTTTTTTGTTTGTTTTGTGTCCCTTTTTGTTTGTTTGTTTTTTAAATTATGTTGGAAATAATTTTTTTCAAAATAAGCATTAAACATTTAAGCTGCAGTGTTTTACCTTGTTGACTGACTACAGCAATGTTTGTGTCTCCTGCACCTTTGAAGATTTCTATGGTCACTCACATACAACTTTAACAACCTGCAGTGACCGTGGTCACACGTAGTAAAGCCAGGCTGTGCTCTGAGAATTGCCATCTCCTAAGGACATTGTCTAACCACACTTCAGAAGTGCTTTTCCTTAGTTCAAGGTATTCATTCATTAGCTAGGGACACTCATAAGCTTTTCCTTTCCAATCAATTGTTTCTACAATAAACTTAAAACTTCTCTTTTTGGTGTAAATTTGACTCTAAAGCCCAAAGCGTTACGAGACATCTTGCTCTCCTCCTTGCAGTACAAACAAATCAGCTTTCTAATGTTTATAATTTGTTTTTACACTTTGAGATTCTGCATTTAGAGCCAGAGGAACACGTTTCCTTTGAGTCAGGTTTTCCCCACTGTGTAATTCAAAGTTGGAGAGCTCGTTTGCCTCCCTG
This sequence comes from Pipra filicauda, assembly GCF_003945595.2. Taxonomy (NCBI): domain Eukaryota; kingdom Metazoa; phylum Chordata; class Aves; order Passeriformes; family Pipridae; genus Pipra; species Pipra filicauda. The sequence continues at coordinate 22,843 of NW_024104808.1, read as the reverse complement.
AACTGGTTCCTTTTTGCAGCTTCCCATGCTCAGGTACCTCAGTGCGTGCTCAGGACCTCAAAGCACAAGGTGTCTTTGTGAAGACACCTGTGTCAAGAATCTCAAAAACACTCTTGATAATTTGCTTTTTAAAATTACATAATTGATGGTGATAATTAAAGAATACAGTCATGAACCCACACCTGAGTGCAGCTGTTTTCTTTGGCTTGGATGAAGCCTTCAGCCCGTTCATGTAAAAAATCATGGGCCAATTTTGCAAAGCTTTATAAAAATGTCTCTCCAGGTTGTACTAAACCTTTACCTGCAGTGAGTCACTGCTGATGTGCAAGGCAGAATTCAGATAATATTTACAGAGAATGGACGTGTCCATGATCGTGGATGTCCTGCAGCAAACAGGGCTGATGTGCAAATGTGTGACAGTGTGTTCTGGAACTGGGTTGTGTAACTGTCTGATGGGATCTGGGAGAACTGAGAGTTGGTGTTTAGAAATGATCTCAGACCTGAAGAACAACGGAGCATATCTGAAATCCCATGGGAATTTTCAGTGTAGAGGGTCAAAACCACAGATATTGCACAGTCTGTGACAATGAAGGCAAGACCAGTCTGAGGATAATGAGGGGACTGAGCCTGTGAGACCCAAGACTTGTGTTCCTAATGTTAAATCCTGAAATGTCTAAAGCTGCAACTTTTAACTGACCTGCTCTTCAAAAAATAGCAAAATTAAAGATTAAAATTAAACCCCGCAGTGTCAGGAGCAGATCTTGGCTGACCTGCATGTTCCATGCTAAATACAAAATTGAGCACTTCAGTCATAATGGTCTGCACCTTTCCTGGATTGCCCTGATGCTGTTTGTGCTGAACAGGTATTACAATAAAGGCAGTTTTACCTGTCCCTTGTTTACTTTTCTGAGCTCTTTGGAGCTGCCTTTTCTTGTAAGAGCAATCTATGGTTATCTGTGTTTGTCTGGTGGTAATTTCTCAAGGGATTTGTGTACAGGACGGGGCCTGAATTTCTTGGGTGGTTTGCACAGGTTCTTTGATAACACATTCCCTGGTGATACTTGAAAGTTTTTTATAAAATGTCTTTTGTAGCATATGCTGTCATCTGTAATGCTTGGTTGTTTTTTTTTTCATTCAGGGATGGGACTTGTGTAATACTCACAGTCTAATGCTTGGTCCTTAGGATTTCTTTATTCTTTTTAATTTTAATTCAAGTGGTTTAATATCCCATTTTCCCTGCAGATGTGTGGAGGAATTGATTTGGTCACTGTAAGCAAAATAGCTGCTCTTGGTTGAAGGGCTTGGTAAATTGTTCTTCCTTAAAACCATTTACTTTTTAGCTTTTTAAAAAAAGACCTTCACAAAGGTCTGGCTTTGCACAAAATGATATGTAATGCCAGGATGGTTTTCTGCTTGTTTGGTTTTATTTCTTTTTAAATTAAATTGTGAGCTGATAGACTTCAGATCATTCCTCATATAGTCAAAAAACCCACAACATTGGCAGGCTTGAGTAGAAAAAATAAAATTAATAATTAAAAAATTATTCATCTCTACTGGATGAATACGGGAACAGAATCTTTTCCAGTTTTCTTTAACTAAAAGGAATTTGGTCTTGACCTTTTGTTGTCCCTGCCACATTTTGTGACTTTGGACCAGTTATATCACTGAATTCAGTCCTGAAGCAAAAAAGTGGAATTCATGAATTGGAGGAATTCAGTTTTTAATGCGTGTCCATGAGCTTAGTTTTGATGCTTTTTGGCAAGTATTGAATCTCTTCTACTCCTGGGCTCTGTGAGTTTTATTACTTTGTTCCTTCAGAAGTCTTAGACTGTTTTTCCCACTGCAGGTCTGTGTAGAACAGCAGATTTCTTGCCATGTTTCTCCTTCCAGCTCTTCCTCAAAACTCTTCCTGTGCCATCCACTGACGCCTTTCTAGCCCCCAGTCATCTGCTCGAATCTCTAAAACATGTGACTCATGTTCCATTTTTATATTCATCTTCACATGACTCCTGAATCTTTCTGTGTGCATTTTTGTTGGTTTTCTCACTGGGTTGTAAATGAGCTGTTGTCACATCTGGTTTCTTGGGTAGGACTTTGGCCTTTCAGTTACACACCGAGTAATTCTTCCCTCCTTTTCTGGTTTGTAATCCTTACCTAAAGGGAGGGGCTGAATGTGAAAGCCTTAATTTACTTGGTGAAACAGTTGTCTACAAAAGAAGTTGCTTCAAACACCAATTGCAAAAGCATCCAAATGTGTGGATCCTGAAAGATCCAGTATTGCCCTCTCTGGTGAGCACAGATAATGTTTAGTTGAAGCACCGATTTTTATTTTCCATTTGTTTAAGAGAAGAGGGAAAATACTTGAAAACACTTTACTGAAGCTTTATTGAAGTTGACATACTTTGCTTAATGCAATACAGTTTATAATTTCAAACTAACACCCAAAAAAGAGTGCATCTGTGAATAAAGTCACATCTTACTGGGAATTCCTCTCTAAATGTGAGAAACCTGGCAAACAGCCTTAGCTAAAAATACCCAAACCTACATGAGTTGTGCTTTGACTGCTGTGCTTACAGAACATCTGATGGTAAAATATAAATATGTAAAAAATGTTTAAATAAAATAAATTTTTAAATAAAATGGTATCCAGAAAAAATTCAAATTCCTATGCCTTAAATATATTTAAAAAAATATAAATAAAAATATAAAAAATGTTTAAATAAAATGTTTAAATAAAATGGTACTTAAATATAAATTCAAATTCCTTTGCCTTAAATATATTAAAAAATATAAATACGTAAAAAATGTTTAAATAAAATAAATGTTTAAATAAAACGGTATCCAAATATAAATTCAGATTCCTTTGCCTTAAATATATAAAAAAATATAAATACGTAAAAAATGTTTAAATAAAATAAATATTTGAATAAAATGGTACCCAAATATAAATTTGAATTCCTGCGCCTTAAATATAAAAAAATGTAAATATATAAAAAATGTTTAAAAAAAATAAATGTTCAAATAAAATGGTATTCAGCAAAAAACTGAAGAGAAAAACTTTGTAAATTTTGTTTCAGAATCGTTGCCTTGACCCTTTGGTCGAGGTTGGGAATGGTTTGTCTCCCTTGGCAGGGAGGGTCAGTACTCTTTGTCATTCTGACAGGACTGCCCAGGTCCCTGATTTTATCGTGGCCAAAATACTGGGCTTGGAAACCAAACCAGGAGCTGGTAGGTAACAGCAGCTTGAAAAATGGGCTGATGCCTAATTGATGTGGCAGAAGGAATGAAAGACTCGTGACAGCTAAGAAAAAAATTGGGCTTTTCAGTGCCTACCTCAGGTTGGGATGACTGCCTGTGTCTTAGTGGAGGAAGATGTTCTTGTAACTTTATTGAAACTTGTTAGTAAAATGTGCCTGAATTCCTAAGGAAACAACCACTGTGAAATCTTTTAAACCAAATGTAGATTTCCAAAGTGTAGAAGTTGTTATTAATATTTTGGCCGTTCCTGTGGCATCTTTTTGGTGTATGAATAACTCTGAGAACAAGAAATTCTTAATTATAACACATTACCAGGTCTGTTTACTGATAATTATTTTACAAGGCTAAGAGAAGAGTTTAAGATGAAAGTTGTGGGGTTACTTGCAAAGCTTTTGGTACAACCAATGCAGTTGAACCTGGTGGGGAAATTTGCCCTTAAATTGGTTTTGGCAGATCTCATGAGTGTCTAAGGCAGAGACCAACCCAACTGGAAAGAACCTTTCAAGGGTGACTAAGATGTAACTAAATTACCTTTTTGAGAGGTGAGGAAAGCTGATGTCAGGAATTAAATTTCCTTATGTTAAGTTTATTAAAAATATAATAACATATACATATTAAAATTATTTTAATGGTCTTATTTATGGGGGTTTCCCTGTGTTTATGTTAGTACTTCTGAGTGTTTGATTGTGACAATAAGGGACAGCTTTGTGGTGGTTTTTTTTTATTTTTCATGTTTTGATACTTTGGTCAAAGCATTAAGATTAAAAGTCATTTAAAATTTTAATTCATGTTCAAAACCTGAATAGATTTGAAATGAGGTTAATGAGAACAGTGGGAGGAAAGAAAACAACAAGCCCAAAAACAAAACAACCCCAAAACCTGTTCATTTTTCCATTGTATTTTAAACAAGGAAGTCTGTAGAGCAGCAGAAACAGGACACGTGGGCAGGTGTGAAAGTCAGACTGGGGCTTGTTGCACTGGTTCCAGTGCTCTTTGCTTCAGTGTAACTGGTCATTTTGAGATGAGACTGGGGAAACTGGGCTGCCAGGGCAGAGACCACTGGCTGGCCCCACTGGTTTTTGCTGGGCAGTGGGTAATTTGTGCCTCACTTGTCAGAATCAGCCCACGGTTATCAGGGAATGGGGTAGTGGTGAATTTGGCTTTCAGACTAAAATGAGGTTAAACTTACACATATTCAAAAGAATAAACTGATGTTGGAGTGCAGATACTCAAAAATGTCAGTCCTACGGCCGAAGCTCTTCCCGCAGTCGGGGCACTCACAGGGCTTCCCTTAGCGGTGTGTCTGTTTGTGTTCGGTCAAGGCAGAGCTCTGGGTGAAGCTCTTCCCACACACCCCACACTTGTAGGGCCTCTCCCTGCTGTGGATGCGCCGGTGAGTGATGAGGTGGGAATTCTGCTTGAAGCCCTTCCCACAGTCGGTGCAAGGGAAGGGCCTCTCATCCGTGTGCGTCCGCTGGTGCTTTAGGAGATCTGAGCTGGTCCTAAACCTCTTCCCACATTCCAAGCACTTGTAGGGCCGGTCCCCTGTGTGGATGAGCTGGTGGGTGCAGAGGGTGGAGCTCTGCCTGAAGCTCTTCCCACATTCCGCACACATGTAGGGCCGTTCCCCAGTGTGGATGTGCTGGTGCTTGAGGAGGTCGGAGCTCTGCCTAAAGCTCTTCCCACACTCCTGACATGTGTAGGGCCGTTCCCCAGTGTGGAAACGCTGGTGTTTGCTGAGGCTAGAGCTGCAGTTGAAGCTCTTCCCACATTCCCTACACATGTAGGGACGTTCCCCAGTGTGGATGTGCTGGTGAGTGAGGAGGTGAGAGCTCTGCCTGAAGCTCTTCCCACATTCCAAGCACTTGAAAGGCTTCTCATTGCTGGGAGGCTGCTCAGGGACCACCAGGTCAGAGCTCCCCCTCAAGCTCCGGCCGCCTTCCCGGCACAGGCTGGCTCTTTCCTCCTCAGAGCACCCTGGGATGGCTTTGGAGCCCCTCCTGCGGGGGGATCTCCGGCCCTTTTCCTCCCCGCTGCCTTCCTGCGCCGGGGAGCCCTTCAAAACGGCCTCTCCCACCAGGGTCTCACGGGGGGATTTGTCCTCCGGGCTCTCCGTCCTCACCTCGGGGCCTGGGGCAGGAAGCAAGAAGGACAGGCAGGGGATTTGCCTCCGGCCCACAGGGAAGGCCAAGGACATCCCCCCAACTCCGGCCCCGGCAGGACGGCGGCGCCAGCGGGGTTGGCCTGCAGCCGGGGCCATGCTCGGCTGACAGAGCCAGCACAACACCCGCCCAAAGGGACACTGACTTCCTCCTCACCTGCCTGGGGGGACCAAGGCATCTTCCTCTTCCTCGCAGCCTCCTCCTCCATCCGCCCAAGCTTTGGGAAGGACAAATCCTGATGGGGGGAAAACAAGGGCTGAGCGCGTTGGCTTGGGGGTTCCTCCTGCCCAAGTCCATCTCTAGAACTCACCGGGCATCCTGTGACCATAAAAACCTCCAAAACACCAAGATTCAGCCCAGAAAAACTCAAACCACCAACAAGATTCAGGCAAAAACCCCTCAGAAATAGCTAGAAGACCCTTACCACCCCAAACTGCAAAAAGTTGAGATTGAGCTAAAAAATACTCCAAAATATGAAGATTCAGCCCATGAAAAGGTGATGGCGACTGAATTTAACCCTCCAGCAGGAAAGTCATTTGATTTCAAGCTCGTCTTCAAGGCGCACCCTGGGATTGGAGCCTGGGCTCTAATTAACCTCTCCTGTGCTGCCAAACAGCAGGAGCTGTATGGCCAAGGGACAAACTCTGTGATCCCTGTCAGTGTCCATGGCCCCTGTCAGTGTCCTTCAGGGAAATCGGGAGGAGGAAATGAAGAAATTGGTTTGGAACTAAACCGGTGTTAACATGGGAAAAACCTCCTTCCATGGAAATAAAACTTAGACAGATTTTCCTGGGCTGAACAAGCTCATTCAGGGATGAAGGACTGGGACTTCTGTGGACACTTGTGCTGGTTTCTTTGGACACTCGTGTTCCTTCAGAGAGCCCCTGGAAACACTCTGCTGTTCACTCCCAGTGCCACCAGTGCCTGGGTCCTGTCTGCAGCAGCAGATTACAGTGGGACTGGAGAAATGCTTTTCTGAGCCTCTGGGCTGGACACAGGCACAGCCTGACCCTGAACCCAAGGGAAACAAAGACAAATTCCACGGCTTTAGCTGGACCAAGGGTGGGGGGGTTTCCTGAGGGCAGCACTAACAAGACTGTTTTGTGTGTGTGAGACAGGCAGAAGCACAAATGCCTTGTTATTGCTTATTATTTGTAATATCTTATAGATATATCATACAACACCTAAGGATGGATTCTGTAGAATATGTGCCATAGATATGATACAGAATATATCTGATTATTGCTTTATCTGTCTGTCCAGACAGATATTGAGTATGAAGAGTATATTGAGTATTTGAGGGATATGTTCCTCTCTATACCCTGTTGGTTCCACTCCCAAGGCCAGCAAATTCCTGAAGCTCCCCCTTCTGTGCCCTGCAGGTTTTGGCAGATTTGCAAGAGCAGGGGAATCATTCCCTGCAGCCCCTTTGCACTGCAGGAAATGGGAGCCCTGTGCACATCCTGCTGCCTCCAGATTCCATTCTGGGTGTGGGAAGGACCCTGTGGGGAGCAAAGAAATGCCTGGTTCTGCAGGAGCTGGAGATGCTCAAGGGGCAGCAGGACCAAGTCAGGGGCCTGAGGGGGGCCTGGGGGGCTTTGAGGTCCAGGAGGGTCCTGGGGGAGCTGGGGAGGGGCTTTGGGCATTGGGGGTACAAACCAGGACAGACCAGTACAGACCAGCACAGACCAGTACCTCCTCACTGCTTCCCAGATTTCTCCTGGAGCTGGGCCACCTTGTTGTGGGACACCTGAGCCCCCCCCAGTGCCCTCCCAGTACAGCCCAGTGCCCCCAGTACAGCCCACTGTGTTCCTGTCCCAGGGTGCCGGGTGATCCCTCTTTGGGGGGGTTGGAAGGGATTTGAGGGGGGGCTGTGGGAGATCTGGGGAGATCTGAGGAGTTTGGATGGGGATTTGGGGGTTTTGAGTGCCTTTAGGGAAGTTAAAAGAGGTCTTGGGAACATTGGGGGGTCAGAGGTACCTATGGGGGGAGGGGATTAAAGGGAAAATGGAGGTTAGGAGACATTTGGGAGGGGTTAATGAGGCCTGGGCGGGCAGAGGAGGGGCTGCACCAAGAGCAGGTGAGTCCTGAGACCCCCCCTTGTGTCCCCAAGACCCTCTTGGTGTCCCCAGTTCCTCCCCTGACACCCTGAGACCCCCCCTGGTGTCTCCAATGTCCCCAGGGCCTCTTCATGGCCCCAACTCCCCCCTTGACACCCCCAATTCCACTGTCCCCAAACTTAACTCCATTGTCCTCAAACCCCATCCCTGATGTCCCCAACCCTCCATCTCACCCCAGGAGCCCCCCCTGGACCCTCTGACCACAGAAACACCCCACCACCCTGGTCACAGAAAGGCCAAGGGCATCTGGGGACATGTTGGGGACAACTGGGGGGCTTTGTGGGGCACTGGGGGATACTGGGACACACTGGGGGGAACCAGGGGGCACTGGGAGGGACTGGGGAGTTACTGGGGGATTACCAGGACACACGGGGAGACACTGGGAGGTTACTGGGCCATACTGGGGGTTACTGGGTGCTCACTGCAGGATCACTGGGCCATCCGGGGGGGCAGTGGGAGGTCACTGGGACACACTGGCTGGTCACTGAAGGGGTCACTGGAAAGTCACTGGGATATACTGGGGTCTAGGGATCCCCTTACCCGGATGTGGTACATTTCCCCCCCCGGATTTTGGGGGCCATCCCTAGGACCCCTCCTCTTTGGGGCTGGGGGACCCCCTGGACCCACTGTTGGGCTTTAGGGGACCCCCCAAAATGCCCTCAAAACCCCTGAAAGCCCCCCCTCGACACATCAAAACCTTCTCAAGGTCCCCTCAAATGCCCTCAGAGACCTCATCCCTCCCCAGCACCCTCTAAACCCTCTCAGTGACCCGCAAAACCCACCTGGGACCCCCCAGTCCCCTTTAGGGACCCCCCAATCCCCCTCAGAGACCCTCAAAACCGTCTAAGACCCCGTAAACCCCCTAGAGACCCCAAAACTGCCTAAAAGGTCCCGCCAGGACCCCCAAACCTCCTCAGAGACCCCCAAAGCCCACCTGGCACCCCCCAAATCTCCTCAGAAACCAAAACCCCCTCAGAGACCCCCAAACCCCTTCAGGAACCTTCAACCACCCCCTGAGTCCCCTCAGGACACCGAACTCCCTCAGGGACCCCTCAAAACCTCCTCGGTTATCCCCGAACCCCCCCGCTAAACCCTCCCGATCCCCCCCGGGGGGACTCACAGCACTCAGAGCGAACCGCAGGCCCCGCCGCCAGCACCGATTCCCGGCTGCGCGCGCACCTCGTTCCGAGAACGCCGCCGCAGCCAATCAGCGCGCGGCCACGCCCCCGCAGCCCCGCCCCCGCCCCTGCCGCGTTGGCTGCCGGGAATCGGTGATGGCGGCGGGTCGGTCGGTGAGCTCTGAGTGCAGGCGGGGGGTGCGGGAGAGCGGGGTCTGGGGATCCCCTCGGGGGCTGCGGGGAGCGCGGCTGTGGGGGGAAAGGCTGGAGGGCTCGGGAGGGTTTAGCGGGGGGTTCGGAGGTTCGGAGGACCCTCTCGGGGCCGCGGGGCCCGGAGGCCTCCCAAGAACCCGGAAGGGTGATTCGATTCGTGAGAAATTCCTTCGGAGAAAAAAATTCAAAACCACCCAACCAAAAAAAGAACCCTAAAAAAAAGGAAAAGAGAGAAAAAGGTGAAGGAAAAACTGCAAGGGCCAGGATGATTTTATTGCTTTGCTTCAGTTTTTCCTTGGTTTCCTCAGATTCTTTGCTCCCTTCCTTTACAGAAAGCTCTTTTACTGTTCTGTAGTTTTGTGGTCCCTTAGAGGCTTTTAGGGGTCCCTGAGGAGGTTTTTGGGGGTCTGTGAGAGGGTTTGGTGTCGTGAGGGGACTTAGGGGGAGGTTGAAGGTCCCTGAAGCAGTTTGGGAATCGCTGAGGGAGTTTGAGAGTCCCCGAGAGAAATTGAGAGGTCCTGAGGGGCTTTGGAGGGGTGTCTTTGAAGGAGTTTTAGAGGTTTCTAGGGGGATTTCAGAAGTCCCAGAGGGTTTTGAGGGTCCCTGAGGGAGTTTTTGAGGTCTCTGAAAGGGTCTGGGGGGTCCCAGGTGGGTTTTGCAGGTCACTGAGAGGGTTTAGGGGGTCTTGGTAGGGGGAATTAGGTCTCTGAGGGGATTTGTGGGGCCCTTGAGGAGGTTTGGAAGGGTCCAGAGGTGGATTTCTGAGGGGATTTCAGGGGTTTTGAGGGGACTTTATAGGGTCTCCATGTCGGTGGACCGACCCCAGGGAAAGGGGATCCCAATTCCCCCCCTGAGCCCCAGAGACCCCCAAAGCTCAGCACACAGAGACCCCACAGGGAGGGGGGCCTGAGGGTCCCCTAAAGCCCAACAGTGGGGCTCAGGGGGTCCCCCAGCCCTCAGGAGAGGGATCCTGTGGGTGTCCCCAAAAATCTAGGGAGGGAGATGTACCACATCTGGGTAAGGGGATCCCAGTGCCCCAGTATACCCCAGTGACCCTCAATAGAGCCCAGTAACCCCCTCAGTGACCACCCAGTGTGTCCCAGTGACCTCCCACTGCCCCCCAGTATGGCCCAGTGATCCTGCAGTGAGCACCCAGTAACCCCCAGTATGGCCCAGAAACCTGCCAGTGTCCCCCTGTGTGTCCTGGTAATCCCCCAGTAACTCCCTAGTCCCTCCCAGTGCCCCCTGGTTCCCCCCAGTGTTTCCCAGTATCTCCCAGTAATCACCCAGTGCCCCCCAAAGCCCCCCAACTGTCCCCAGTGTGTCCCCAGATGCCCTTGGCCTTTCTGTGAACATAGGGGGGGTGTTTTTGTGGTCAGAGGGTCCAGGGGGGCTCCTGGGGTGAGATGGAGGGTTGGGGACATCAGGGATGGGGTTTGAGGACAGTGGAACTGGGGAAACCAGGGGGGAACTGAGGACACCGAAAGGGTCTTGTGGACACGAGGTGGGTCTCAGGACTCACCTGCTCTTGGTGTAGGCCCTCCTCTCCCCCTCTAGGCCCCTTTAACCCCACCAGATTTCCCCCAACTCCCCTTTTTTAACTTTAATCCCCTTTCCCCAGATACTTTTAACCCCCCAATGCCTCCAAGACCATTTTAACTCCCCCAAATTCACCCAAAGCCCCTCAAAACCCCCCAAATCCCCATCCAACTGCCCCCCCCAGATCTCCCCAAATCTCCACCAGTCCCCCCCTCAAATCTCTTCCAACTCCCCCCCAAAGAGGGATCACCCAGCACCCTGGGACAGGAACACACTGGGCTGTGCTGGGGGCACTGGGCTGTACTGGGAGAGCACTGGGGGGCTCAGGTGTCCCAGGACAACGTGGCCCAGCTCCAGGAGAGATCCGGGGAACAGTGAGGAGGTACTGGTCTGTACTGGTCTGTGCTGGTTTGTACTGGTCTGTCTTGGTTTGTACCCCCAATCCCCAAAGCCCCTCCCCAGCTCCCCCAGGACCCTCCCAGACCCCAAAGCCCCCCAGACTCCCCCCAGGCCCCTGACTTGGTCCTGCTGCCCCTTGAGCATCTGCAGCTGCTGCAGAACCAGGCATTTCATCAGCAAATGTGCAGGTGACCCCAAGCTGGGGGTGTGTTGATGTGCTGGAAGGCAGGAGGGCTCTGCAGAGGGACCTGGCCCAGCTGGATCCATGGGCTGATTGCAAGGGGATGAGGTTCCAGCAGGCCAAGGGCCGGGTCCTGCCCTTTGGGCACAAGAAGCCCCGTCAGCCCCCCGGGCTGGGGCCAGAGTGTCTGGAGAGCAGGCAGGCAGAAAGGGAGCTGGGAGTGGGGATGGACAGGAAGCTGAAGAGGAGGCAGAGTGTGGCCAGGTGGCCAAGAGGGCCAATGGCTGGTGTCCTGTGTGAGGAAGAGTGTGTCAGCAGGAGCAGGGAAGTGATTGTTGGGCTGGAGTGAGCGCTGGAGAGGCCACCCCTGGAGTGCTGTGTCCAGCTCTGGGCCCCTGAGTTGAGGAAGGCCCTGGAGGGGCTGGAGCAGGTGCAGAGAAGAGCAGCGAGGCTGGGGAAGGGAGTGGAGCCCAAGTGGTGTGAGGAGAGGCTGAGGGAGCTGGGGGTGTTGAGGCTGGAGAAGAGGAGGCTCAGGGGAGACCTCCTGACTGTCTGCAAGTCCCTGCCAGGAGGTTGGAGCCAGGTGGGGGTGGGGCTGTTCTGCCAGGAAGCAGCAGTAGGACAAGAGGGCTGGGTCTTGAGCTGTGCCAGGAGAGGTTTAGGTTGGATATTAGGAAGCAATTTTTTTCCTGGGAGAGTCATCAGGCCTTGGAATGGGCTGGGCAGGGAGGGGGTGGAGTCAGCGTCCCTGGAGGTGTTGAAGGTGAGAGTGGATGTGGCCTCAGTGCCATGGTCTGGGAAGCACGGCGGGATTGGATCAAGGGTTGGACTTGATGATCTCGGAGGTCTTTTCCAACGTGGCTGATTCTGTGATTCTGTGATTGCCATTCCTATGGCAGCACATGCTTGAGGCTCTATCCCCAGGGTGATAGAGATGTCTGTCCATATCTATCTCCAAGGTTAGTCTGTAAATGTGTGGTGTTAGAAAAGCAGGCTGAGTTGTGGGCTGGTTGTAGAAGGAGAAAGAAGCCCAGAGGCCAGTGCAAGCAGGCAGCCCTGAGCTTGCACCTGATGTCCCCTCCCTGCAGGTTCCTGTCCTTGAGCCCAGGCCCTGAGGTGAGGCTGAGAAGTGGCGCGGAGGTGAGCCCAGAGCTGTCCCTGAGGTGAGGCTGAGAATAAGTGCAAGGCAGAGGTGCTGCTGAGGAAGGAGAGCCCCGTGGTGGGGAAAAGAAGAAACTGTGAGTGCCCATCCCTGAGAAGGTGCTGTGTCCATCCCCTGTGTGCCAGGTGAGCTGGGGCTTTGCTGCAGAGCTGCGGGCGCTGATTTGAGCGTCTCCAAGTGCTGAGATGGTGGGCACCCAGGAACACAAACTGTGCCTGGCCACGGAGCCTGCAAGGAGGAGCAGAGACAGCGGTGGCAGTGTGGGGGGCCAGGTTGTCCCTGTGCCTTCCCCTGCAGGCCCTGTCTGTCCCTGCTGGGCCCCTGTCCATCCCCATCAGGTCCCTGCCCGTCCCCCCCGGGCTGAGCTCCCCCCAGGAAGTGCCGTGGAGCTGAAGCTGCTGCCATCCCCCCCCTGCAGCCGCTGCCCCAGCCAAGGGAGCAGCAAAGGCAGGGCCAGGAGCAGAGGCAGCAGCAGGGGAGCCCTGGGGGGGCCGGGAAGCTCTTGTGTGGGTCAGGAAAGAGGCGCTGGGCACGAGGCCGGGGCTGTGCTGAGCAGGCCCAGCCCTCACATCCCCCCAGCCAACGCCGGCTGCCCGGGGGGCTTGGGAGGGACCCCCAGCCCGTGTGCCCCACACTGAGCTGGCAGAGAGAGCGCCAAGGGACAGGGATGTGGGCAGGGCCCCGGGTGAGGGACAGGCAGGGCCATTGCAGGGCCACGGTGAGGGCACAGCCTGTGGCAGCAGAGCTGCCCAGGGCCTGGGGCTGAGCAGAGCACGAGGCCTCTTGCAGACCCCTGGAGCAGCCTCCCACTTGCCAGCCCGGGCCTGGTGGGGTGACACTGTCCCCTCCCTAAAGGACACTCCCCCAGAACTCTTTGGGGGGGCCTTTTGTGTCTATTCCTGGTTGCTGATTCCTGCTGGGGACCTGAGGGAGCCTCTCCAATCCCATCCATGGGGCACAATCTCCTCTGCAGAGCTTGACTCACTGCAGACTTTTCAGGGAAATCTGTGCTGGCAGCTGCATCCTGAGCCCCAGGGCAGTTTGTATCCCTGAGTGCTGATCCATTCTGGGGACCCAAGGGATCCTCTGCCATTCCATCCATGCAGCAGGAGTCACCCTGCTGCCCTTGACTCCCTGCAGAGGAACAAGTGCCCTCTCTCTGTTTGGGAGAAGCCAGATGCTGCCCCTGGGCCATCAGAAGTGGTGCTGAAGCCTCTTTCAGCCCAGCCCTGGTGCAGTTTTCTCATCCCCTCACCAAGTGCCCACTCCCCCAGCCGGCACTGACCAACCAGGGCGTTTGGCACACTTGGTTTGGTGGTTTGGAGAATCAGACCCACACTGGCAGGGGGCCAGATAACCCCAAGTAACAGCCCTGGAGAATTTTAAGTGACACTACAGTAATACAGCTTTTGATAAGGATATATCAACTCAATCAAGTCATGAAAAAATGACCTCACTCCTCTCATTCTGCCAATTAAACACCATTTTTTGTGCTGAATCTTCATATTTTGGAGTATTTCGGGCTAAACTTTAACTTTTTGCAATTTGGGGGGCGGTCCATCTCACTATTTCTTAGTGCTTTTTTCCCTGAATCTCAGTGGTTTTGTTTTTTCTGGGCTGAATCTTGGTGTTTTGGAGGTTTTTATGGACACAGGATGCCCGGTGAGTTCTAGAGATGGACTTGGGCAGGAGGAACCCCCAAGCCAACGCGCTCAGCCCTTGTTTTCCCCCCATCAGGATTTGTCCTTCCCAAAGCTTGGTCGGATGGAGGAGGAGGCTGCGAGGAAGAGGAAGATGCCTTGGTCCCCCCAGGCAGGTGAGGAGGAAGTCAGTGTCCCTTTGGGCGGGTGTTGTGCTGGCTCTGTCAGCCGAGCATGGCCCCGGCTGCAGGACAACCCCGCTGGCGCCGCCGTCCTGCCGGGGCCGGAGTTGGGGGGATGTCCTTGGCCTTCCCTGTGGGCCGGAGGCAAATCCCCTGCCTGTCCTTCTTGCTTCCTGCCCCAGGCCCCAAGGTGAGGACGGAGAGCCCGGAGGACAAATCCCCCCGTGAGACCCTGGTGGGAGAGGCCGTTTTGAAGGGCTCCCCGGCGCAGGAAGGCAGCGGGGAGGAAAAGGGCCGGAGATCCCCCCGCAGGAGGGGCTCCAAAGCCATCCCAGGGTGCTCTGAGGAGGAAAGAGCCAGCCTGTGCCGGGAAGGCGGCTGGAGCTTGAGCGGGAGCTCTGACCAGGTGGTCCCTGAGCAGCCTCCCAGCAGGGGGAAGCCCTTCAGGTGCTTGGAATGTGGGAAGAGCTTCAGCAGGAGCACCACCCTCCTCACTCACCAGCACATCCACACTGGAGAACGGCCCTACCCGTGTGGGGAATGTGGGAAGAGCTTCAGGCAAAGCTCCAAGCTGATCCGACACCAGCGCATCCACAGTGGGGAATGGCCCTACACATGTAGGGAATGTGGGAAGGGCTTCAGTGACAGCTCCAACCTCTGCACCCACCAGCGCATCCACACTGGGGAACGGCCCTACACGTGTGGGGAATGTGGGAAGAGCTTCAACTGCAACTCCAACCTCCTCACCCACCGGCGCATCCACACTGGAGAACGTCCCTACACGTGTGGGGAATGTGGGAAGAGTTTCAGACACAGCTCCACCCTCCACTCCCACCAGCACATCCACACTGAGGAACTGCCCTACACGTGTGGGGAATGTGGGAAGAGCTTCAACTGCAGCTCCAGCCTCCTCAGCCACCAGCGCATCCACACTGGGGAGCGGCCCTACACGTGTGGGGAATGTGGAAAGAGCTTCAGTGACAGCTCCAATCTTCACGCCCATCAACGCATCCACACCAGGGAACGGCCCTACACATGTGGGAAATGTGGGAAGAGGTTTCAGACCAGCTCACATCTCCTCAGGCATGAGCGGACGCACACGGATGAGAGGCCCTTCCGCTGCACCGACTGCGGGAAGGGCTTCAAGCAGAATGCTCACCTCGTCACCCACCAGCGCATCCACACCAACGGACCCACCAGTAAGGGAAGCCCTGTGAGTGCCCCGACTGCGGGAAGAGCTTCGGCTGTATGACTGACATGCAGAAAAGGTTTCAAAAGGTCTTCACGATTTTGAGTATCTGCACTCCAACATCAGTTTATTCTTTTGAATATGTGTAAGTTTAACCTCATTTTAGTCTGAAAGCCAAATTCACCACTACCCCATTCCCTGATAACCGTGGGCTGATTCTGACAAGTGAGGCACAAATTACCCACTGCCCAGCAAAAACCAGTGGGGCCAGCCAGTGGTCTCTGCCCTGGCAGCCCAGTTTCCCCAGTCTCATCTCAAAATGACCAGTTACACTGAAGCAAAGAGCACTGGAACCAGTGCAACAAGCCCCAGTCTGACTTTCACACCTGCCCACGTGTCCTGTTTTCTGCTGCTCTACAGACTTCCTTGTTTAAAATACAATGGAAAAATGAACAGTTGTTGGGGTTGTTTTGGTTTTGGGTTCGGGTGGTTTTTTTCCCCCCACTGTTCTCATTGACCTCATTTCAAATCTATTTCGGTGTTTGAAGATGAATTAAAATTTTGAATGATTTTTAATGTTAATGCCTTGACCAAAGTATCAAAACATGAAAAATAAAAAAAAAAAACAACAGAAAGCTGTCCATTCTTGTCACAATCAAACACTCAGAAGTACTAACATAAGCACAGTGAAAACCCCATAAATAAGACCATTAAAATAATTTTAATATTTATGTATTATTATATTTTTACTAAGCTTAACATAAGGAAATTTAATTCCTGACATCAGCTTTCCCCATCTCTCAAAAAGGTAATTTAGTTACATCTTTGTCACCCTTGAAAGGCTCTTTCCAGTTGGGTTGGCCTCTGCCTTAGACACTCATGAGATCTGCCAAATCCAGTTTTAAGGGCAAATTTCCCCACCAGGTTCAACTGCATTGGTTGTACCAAAAGCTTTGCAAGTAACCCCACAACTTTCATCTTAAAACTCTTCTCTCAACCTTGTAAAATAATTAGCAGTAAACAGACCTGGTAATGTGTTATAATTAAGAATTTCTTGTTCTCAGAGTTATTCATACACCAAAAAGATGCCACAGGAACGGCCAAAATATTAATAGCAACTTCTACACTTTGGAAATCTACATTTGGTTTTTAAAGATTTTACAGTGGTTGTTTCCTTAGGAATTCAGGCACATTTTACTAACAAGTTTTAATAAAGTTACAAAAACATCTTCCTCCACTAAGACACATGCAGTCATCCTAACCTGAGGTAGGCACTGAAAAGCCCAATTTTTTTCTTAGCTGTCACGAGTCTTTCATTCCTTCTGCCACATCAATTAGGCATCAGCCCATTTTTCAAGCTGCTGTTACCTGCCAGCTCCTGGTTTGGTTTCCAAGCCCAGTATTTTGACCACAATAAAATCAGGGACCTGGGCAGTCCTGTCAGAATGACAAAGAGCACTGACCCTCCCTGCCAAGGGAGACAAACCATTCCCAACCTCGACCAAAGGGTCAAGGCAACGATTCTGAAACAAAATTTACAAAGTTTTTCTCTTCAGTTTTTTGTTGCAATTCTCTGTTGCTCTATTAAAAGACCTCAGCAGTGAAAGACAAGGCCTGATGGCCAAACCCAGGGCTTCAGCCACTTGAGGTCTATTGAAACCTTTCTGTGAGGAAAAGCTGAGAGAACTGGGATTGTTGAGGTTGGAGAAGGGAAGGCTTTGGGGTGACCTAATTGTGGCCTTCCAGTCCCCTCAGTAAAGTTGTGGACAACACCCAGCTGGGTGTGAGTGTGGATGTGCTGGAGGGCAGGAAGGCTCTGCAGAGGGATCTGGACAGGCTGGATCAATAAGGCCAAGTGTCAGGGCCTGCCCTTGGGTCCCAACAACCCCCTGGAACGCTCCAGGCTGGGGGCAGAGGGCTGGAGAGCTGCTCAGCAGGAAGGGACTTGGGGGTGCTGCTTGACAGGGGCTGGATATGAGGCAGAGTGTGCCCAGGGGGGCAAGAAGGCCAAGGGCATGGTGGCCTTTGTGGAGAAGAGTGTGGCCAGCAGGAGCAGAGAACTGATTGCCCCTCTGTGCTGGGCACTGGGGAGGCCCCACCTGGAGTGCTGTGTCCAGTTGTGGCCCCTCAGTGCCAAAAGGCCCTTGAGGGGCTGGAGCGTGTCCAGAGAAGGGAACGGAGCTGGGGAAGGCTCTGGAAAACATGTCTGCTGAGGGACAGCTGAGGGAACTGGGCTTGTTGAGTCTGGAGAAGGGGAGGCTCAGGGGGGACCTCATTGCTCTCTGCAATGACCTGAAAGGAGGTTTTTAGTGGGGTGGGAGTTGGTCTCTTCTGCAAAGCCTTTAGTGACAGGAAGAGAGGAAACGGCCTTAAATTGCATCAGGCGAGGATCAGATTAGATGTTAAAAAAACCCTTTTTCCACTGAGAGAGTGTTCAGGCATTGGAACAAGTAGCCCAGGGAGGTGGTGCAGTCTCTGGAAGTGTTCAGGTGTGTGGTGGGTTGACCTTGGCTGGACACCAGGTGCCCTCCCAGCCGCTCTATCACTCCACTTTCCAGCAGGACAGGGGAGAGAGTAAGGTGGAACAAAAAACAACTGGTGGGTTGAGATAAGGCAGTTTATTTAAAGCAAAAGACAGCAGGGTTTGTTCTCTGCTTGCCATGAGCAGCCATGGTCGGCCACTCCCGAGGAGCAGGGCTTGGGTCCGCGGGACGGTTCCTCAGCAGGCAGCCATCAGACAATGAATGCCCCCCTCCTGCTCCCTGCCTCAGCTTTTAGAGCTGAGCTGACCTCCCATGGGCTGCAATGTCCCTTGGCTCAGTTGGGCTCAGCTGGCCTACTTGGGTCCCCTGCCAGGCTCTTGCCCTCAGCTAAGGAAGGAATGTCCCAGTGTTGGTGCTGTGCTCAGCAGGGGCCAAAACACTGGGGTGTTCTCAACCCCCTTCCAGCTGCCAATGCCAAGCCCAGCCCTGGGAGGGCTGCTGTGGGGAACTGAACTGCAGCTCAGCCAGACCCAACCCAAATATCTATGGCACATATTCTATAGAATCCATCCTTAGGTGTTGTATGATAGATCTACAAGATATTACAGATAATAAGCAATAATAAGGCAAGTGTCCTCCTTAGGGACACACACACAGCCCCCCAACCTACTCGCTGGGTTTGTTCCCTGGGGGTCTCTGCAGCAGCAAGCACAGCCCCACACTGACTGCTCTGGGCTGTGCAGGCATTTGTGGTTCTGCCTGTCTCACACACCCCCCAACCTTGGGATGGATCTGGATGTCACTGGATGTGATGTCACAGGGGAGCTGTGATATCATGGGGAGGTGTGATGTCACAGGGACGATGTGATGTCACAGGGGAGGATGTGATATCACAGGAGAGGTGTGATGTCATATGATGGATGTGAAGTCATAGAGATGTGATGTCACAGGAAGGATGTGATGTCACAGGAAGGATGTGATGTCACAGGGAGGACATGATGTCACAGGGATGATATGATGTCACAGGAGAGATGTGATATATGATGGATGTGACGTCAGCTGTTGTGACACTTCAGGGTCTCATGGAACCAAAGGGACCCTGGGACAGTGAGGAACCTCATGGAGTCAAGGGCCTATTGAGACACTGCAAAGCTCATGGAACCAGAGGAATTCTGGGAGAGTGTGGAACTTCATGGAATCAAAGGGCCATTCTGACACTGGAGGGCCTCCTGGATCTGAAGGAAACCTGGGAGACTGCAGAATCTCATGGAATCAAGTGGCCAGTGTGACATGGGGGACCTCCCGGAAGAAAAGAAACCCTGGGACATTTTGGAACTTCATGGAATCGCTGGGCCATTGTGACACTGGGGAACCTCATGGAATTGTGTGGCCATTGTGACACTGCAGGGCCTCATGGAATAAAATGAAACTTGGGACAGCGGGAAACCACATGGGATCAAGGGGTGCCTGTGACCCTGCAGGACCTCATGGAACCAAGGGAAGCCTGGGACACTGAGGAAACTCGTGGAACCAAGTGGCCTTTGTGACCCTGCAGAATTGCACGGAATCAACAACCCATTGTGACACTGCAGGGCTTCATGGAACCGAAGGAATCCTTGGACACTGTGGAACCTCATAGAAACAAAGGGCCATTGTGACACTCCTGGGCCTTGTGGATCCAAAGGAATCTTGGGATGCTGTGGAACCTCCCAGAATCAAGGGGCCATTTTGACACCGTGGAACCTCATGGAATCAACAGTCCATTCTGAGTCTGCAGGGCCCAGGGAAGCAAAGGAATCCTGGGGCACTGTGGAATCTCACAGAATCAAGGGAACAATGTGACCCTGCGGAGTCTCATGGAGATGAAGAAGCCCTGGGAGACTGGAACTTCACGGAATCAAGGGACCGTTGTGACAGTGCAGGTCCTCATGGAACCAAGGGAAAAGGGGGACACTGTGAAAACTCATGGCATCAAGGGGCCATTTTGACATGCAGGGCTTCCTAGAACCAAAGGAAACCTGGGACGTTTGGGATCATCCTGGAATCGAGGGGCCACCGGGACACTGTGGAACCTCATGAAAGGAGAGGAACCCTGAGACTGTGCAGAACCTGACGGCAGAAAGGAGCCATCGTGACACTGCAAAACCTCGTGGAATCGAGGGGCCACGGCTTCACATCTGGGTCTCATGGAACCAAAGGAAACCTTGGACACTGGGGAAACTCATGGAAGCAGGGAGACCCTGGGACACAGTGGAGCCTCACGGAATCAAGGGGCCATCGGGACACTGCAGGACCTTCTGGGGCCAAAGGAACCCTGGGCTGCTGCAGAACCTCACGGAGGTGGGAAGCTGCTGTGTGGGGCCCCCACGACGAGTGGCTGAGGCTGCTGCAGGAGAAGGTGAGTGAAGCCAATTTGCACAAGTGGAAGCCGTGGGCAACGGAACTGAGCTCCCTTGCCATGGTCAGTTACCATGGCAACCATCAGACATTTCCATTGTGTGCTGGGTTAAAAGTAAACCGGAGGGAGAAATGAACCCACCCGAGGGATTGCAAGTCAGAGTTACAATTTACTAAGATTACAATAAATACAATGATAGAGAAAAATGGTTTTAACCCACAAAAATAGCTGTATAAGCCAGCACCCTGGGACAAGAACAGAACAGTGCTGAGCACCACGTGGCCCCCCAGGGTGCAAAGTAAAAGGAAAGGAAAACCTGTTGGTCCAGATGATGGTGGCAGTTCTGTTGAGGCAGTGATGGCAGTCCTGTCAGGAGTGGCAGTGGCAGTCCTGTTGGAGTTCTGGTCCTCCTCTCGATCCCATGAGTGGTACCAGAAGTCCCCAAACCCCAAGAGTGTATGTGCTTAGGTTCAGGTGGGGATGTCCAGCACCTCCCCCAGGGCGGGGAGTTTCACAATGGGCAATTTAACTCTGTGAGTCATGGGGTATTTTTGGAGTGTTTGATGGTCTGGGTGTTGCAGCTGCCTGTTCTGCCAGTCCAAGGAGGCCCATTGGCAGAGATGACCCCTCAGGCTGGGGGTGAAGGTGCTAATGCCTCCCCGGAGGGGAGTTCTCACACCTGAGTCATAGGTGTGAAGACAAAGGAACACCTCTTGCACAGTTCTTTCACACTCAGCTTGTAGCCTGAGGTGTCAGGTGGGCCCTGGGCAGCTGCTGCAAAGAATCCATTATTAACAGTCCATCAGAAATGACACAGAGGGTTTGGAATACACAATTCTGGTTGCACTGACACAGTGATAAACTGGTTCTGGCTGGTGCAACTAGGACAGATTGCTAGGGTTGATTACCATGGCAACCATCATACATTCCCATTGCTACGGTCAGTTACCATGGCAACCGTCATATATTCCCGTTGCTAAAATCAGTTATGATGGCAACCATCATACTTCCTACTGGTACAGTCGGTTACCATGGCAACCATCATATATTCCCATTGCTATGGTCAGTTCCCA
Organism: Pipra filicauda; assembly: GCF_003945595.2. NCBI lineage: Eukaryota > Metazoa > Chordata > Aves > Passeriformes > Pipridae > Pipra > Pipra filicauda. Next base: position 1,726 of record NW_024104808.1, on the reverse strand, counting down.
TGGCAACCATCATATATTCTCATTGCTACGGTCGGTTGCCATGGCAACCATCATACATTCCCATTGCTACAGTCAGTTACCATGGCAACCACCATACAGTCCCGTTGCTATGGTCTGTTACCATGGCAACCATAATACTTCCCCCGGTACTGCCGGTTACCATGGCAACCATCAAACTTCCCACTGCTACGGTCGGTTACCATGGCAACCATCATACATTCCCATTGCTACAGTCACTTACCATGGCAACTATCATACATTCCTGTTTCCACAGTCAGTTACCATGGCAATTATCATATGTCCTACTCATACAATTGGTTACCATGGCAATCATCATACATTTCCATTGCTACAGACAGTTACCATGGCAACCATCATACGTTCTTATTGCTATGGTTAGTTACCATGGCAACCATCATACATTCCTGTTGCTATGTTCAGTTACCATGGCAACCATGATAGTCTTGTTGCTACAGTCACTTACCATGCACACCATCATACATTCCCGTTTCTCTGGTCAGTTACCATGGCAACCATCATAAATTCCCATTGCTATGGTAACTATCACACATTCCCAGTGCCAGGGTCGGTTACCATGGCAACCATCATACATTCCTATTGCTACAAGCAGTTACCATGGCAACCATCATACTGCCAATGGGTACAGTCGTTTACCATGGCAACCATCATACTTCCCACTGGTACAGTCAGTTACCATGGCAACCATCATAAAATCTTACTGCTATGGTCAGTTACCATGGCAACTATCACACATTCCAGTTGCTATGGTCGGTTACCATGATAACCATCACACATTCCCATTGCTACGGTCAATTACCTTGGCAACCATCATACTTCCCACTGGTACAGTCAGTTTCCATGGCAACCATAATACATTCCTGTTGTTGCGGTCAGTTACCATGTCCTGGTGCCTTTCCAGTGAATTCCAGGGTTATCAAAGCCAACTGGAATGGGCTCTTTGTCGCACTCCACAATGTCACCCAAACCACTCTCTCCTCTGACCCTCACCCACAAAAGTTCACCCAAGTTGTTCATCCCCTAGAGCAGCTGCACAGGTCCAAGAAGCTCCTTCCCACTGAGGACACCTCTCTCCTGCTCTTTCTGTCCTGTGTCTCCTTGGCCTTCTCTCCCAACCCATCACAGACCTGCAACCTGGGAACTGTCTCAGCAGGCCTGGGCTGTTATTGCCTGCAAGTGGAATGCAGAGAGACTTGGGGCTGCAGCTCCTCCTGCCTGTGCCCCACACGCAGGGCATTGGGGCCTGTCTGGCTGCAGCCCCTCAGCGGGGGCACCGGGGTAAGAACAGACTTGCAGTGGGGAAAGCTGCTCTGAAAGCCCCGAGAGCTGGGCTGTGCAGAGGCTTTGCTGACAATGGCCTTGGGGGTGGACGTGCTGGGACTCAGGCCCAGGGGGAAAATCCCAGGCCTGATCCCTGAGGAGATCAGCACATGCTGCTGAAATGCTGGGGGAGAGAAGAGCCAGCAGAGGGAGGAAACAAGTGTGGACAGCCTGGGCTGATGTGCTTTGGACTCGTGCCTGGCCCGGCCTTGGCTGGGCAGAGAAGGGACAGCCTTTGTGTCCCTGCAGGGCTGGGATTCACTCCCTGCCCCAAAGGCCCCCAATGTGTCTGAGAAGCCCTGGGTGGTGCCTGTCCCACAACTGCTGGGAATGGGGACGGGGTCCCCGCACAGGCCCTGTGCTGTCC